>NC_065923.1:54305263-54568565 GCF_024586455.1 Bactrocera neohumeralis
CATGGACTCACTTAGCCCCAGCACATCGATGAATTCCAATATTCTACCGGGTGCTAATGAGTCGATGCAATCCCTGTCCGGAAACATGGATCCGAGGGCCTTAATCCTGCGTCTGCAGACTGCTGTGCAGTCGATCAGCAGGTGTTCCGGTGTTTCAGGCTCCATGTCGCAGAACCGGCAGTTAGTGCAAGAAGATAGGCCCATGTTATATAAATGTCTATTTAACTTGCAGTGGCCAGTATAAAATGCGACCAATAGCCTAAGTTTATTCCTGGGGAGGTTGATTACAACTTTGAACCTGCTCATGTTGTACCCTTCCATTAGCAACCTGGCATGCCGCATGCCATGAGTTCGTTGCCAATACTCCTTTCTGCCCACTCCCTCTTCTTTGCGAAGTAGCTCCTTTATGGTATGGGGACCCACCCCTGTAAAGGGTTCAGGACCTACCATTTTGGTGGAGGCTGCGGAGCGGGCGAGCTCGTCTGCCAGTTCGTTACCGGCTATTCCTTTGTGACCTGGCACCCAAATTAGGTGCACCTGGTTTCTTTCCGCAAGGCTGGGGTATAAAGTCAAACGGAATTTCGAAAATCATTATATTAGGTATATGGGAAGTAAAAGAAACATTGATCCGATTTGCCTCGTTTTTGACACATAAACATACTATTATCAGGAAAGGATTATCTTCGAATTTCAATAATATATCTCACTGTGGGGTCCACATTTACGGAATTGTGGGCTAGAATAGTTACGGTCCGATTTTGGCAATTTTAAACCTGAGATAGCATACCTTGAAGGAAATATTCGCACAAATTTGTATCTCGATTTTTGTAAACAAAAAACGTTTTGTCGTCGAAAATGTCTTCGGAAATATTCTGAAAGTACCCATTTAGATTGAGATGTATAATGGAGAAATGGTCCTGTTACAGCAAGCCAGTATTCAGAAGTCTACCGTTTCCCATTTAATTTTTGTTTAGATTTTGAAAATACAATCCCCTGGATTCCCATACTTGCAATAAAGCGTTCGTCTTTATTTGTAAATAATACCTACATGGTATTGAATAGTTGTTATAATAGTTATAGTATACACAGCACACGGGTGGTCCGATCTACCCTACCAATTGTATTATTTATACTCCTAAGATTTGACAGTAATAGTAAAAATTTTCGGAAGACGCTTTATCATAAAATATAAAAATCTCTTTTTTTAAGTTTATTCCGTATGAAGCTACAATTTCTATAATTTTAAGTTAAGCTGTATAAAATATTTGTATTTTGTGTATAATAAAGTTATAAATTTTTTCCAGTGGTGCTCCTTCAATAGAAGGAGATGTGGACAACTATGAACATGTGCTCAAAGTAACTACCCATAACGATGCGCTTTATGCTTATTATTATACCGACGATCTTACAAATAAAGTAAGGAATTTTCTAAAAATATTACAGTATGAAATTTTCTTTAAAATATCTATCCTACAGGTCAAAGTTACAGAAATATTTGAAATTGACGAAGAAGAAAAACTTGCGGTTGATCCGAAACTATTCGAAGGCATTGTTGAAGATCATCCAAACCCTCGTCAGCATCACCATAATGTTGTTAGTGAATGGAACGGAGTAGAGTCTGGTAAGAGCAACAAATAGTGCATATATAACCTATATCTGAAGTTCATTTAGGACGTATAAAATGGCAAAACGCTCATAAAAAATAGGTTAACTTAATATTTCCATCAACATTATGAATTTTAGTTTTTAACTTATATGGAACTTCAGATCGAATTTTTTACTAATGATACAAATGTCATATTCCCGAAATCATCGCTTTCAATATATCATCGCTTATAATATAAGATAACTTCATTATTGTTGCATTTTTTCTTTTACAGTACAAGTTATACCCAGCATACCAGAAAGTCGTCAAGATATTTTTTAAAAGAAACGATTACGATACCAAAATTATTAAAGTTACGCTGACAATATATTGATCAAACATATTGTTTACAGTATTAGATAATACATGATGGACAGAGATAAATTGGCTACCAAATGACAGATTTTGCTAAAAGCTGAAACGTTTGTATTTTCTTTGAACTTGAAGTTGTTTTGTTATCGTTTGTAATTGGTACTCGTACTAACTGTTTGCATTTGTAGAAAGTATATAATCATTATTAGTTATGTTGAAAACTAAAGTATATATCTTTTCACTCAGTTTGTCTTTATCGTCTATCATCTTTCCAATCAAATTGCGAACTACTATTATTGTAAATCAGCTACTTTACTGATTTACGAGTATATTTGTATCTAAGGCCTAAAGTCTAGTGCATCTGATCGATTTTCAATACCCAATGTGTGAGGCACTTGAAGAAACTTGTGCTAAAAGTGGTTACAATCTAATATTTATGAATAAAATATTTTTCAGATATATTTAATTAAAATTTAAACTGAAAATGTTTTGTGGGAAATATGTTTGAAACAAGCTCATTTTTAACAAGTAAGGAAAGGCTAAGTTCGGCTGTAACCGAACATTTTATATTATTGCAACTTGCAAGGTTCATTCGGTTTGCGTGTTTGTGCAACAATTTTTGCGTGTGTGAGTGTGTGTGCTTTATGTACATACATATATAACCCCCTAACTCGATAACTCGATTAGTTTTATACTATGTTCGGACCGACATTGAAAACATTTTGAAAACACATTTGTATGTTGTGGAATCTAAGTCGTTCGGACCGACAATGTGTGTTTTCGATGAGTTTTCCCTGACAACTATCAATAGCGGCATTCTTTTGCTCTTGCAAGATTGCACGGTGACACAAAATGCAAAAATCCTATACCGAAATATGCAAGGTCAAGAGAGCACCCATTGCAGAATCTAGTGATATATGACGGCACGAAAATAAACACGGGTTTTGGTCTGACATATTTTACAGCCATTGGAAATAATTTTCTGCGTGTGTTTGTTGTTGTGCCGTTGCACCAAGAGAAAAATTCTGCAATTTCTGCACCAAGCAAGGTTTTGCAAGAGCAAGAGAATCCTCCTAATATGAGAATATCAAGTGACAGCTGTATTTGTATATGGAATGTAAACAAATATTAAGTGACAATTAAGGGCCGGCAAAACATGTCTTCCAAAAACATTGATTAAACTAGACCAGGCACCAATTATAATGAGTGGAATGTAAGTTTTCAAGTAGTTTTTAGCGAAAACTGTGTTTTCGTTTGACAGATTTTACATGGACGAAAACACAAGTTTTCGTGCGAAAACCAGTTTTTCCCACGAAATGTTTTCGTTGTCGGTCCGAACATAGTATTAGGTGATGCAAACAACCGTTAGGTAAACAAATTATTATACTCTGTAGCAACAAATATTAAAGACCATGGTTGCCTTTTTATTTCGGGCAAAACAAATTTTAATCAACGAATATTGCTTTATTATTTTTCAAAATATTCTCCATTAAGATATACATCTTTGCATGCATTTGAACTAATTGTCGAAGCAATTTTTCCACCCTGATTCAGATGTCTCCCAAACATCCATACTGAACGCACCAACTTCCCCTTCAGTTGTCGTTGACCTCCTAGTTAAATTTTTCGTACGGGAAAGAAGAGAAGTCATTCGATGCTAAGTCAGGAATATACGGAGGATGACTCATCTAATCGATTTTTTAATAGCGCAAAAATGCAATCGATGTGTGTGTCGTGGGGAAGAGCGATCTGTTTTCGGTGGTTGGTTTTCCTGATATTTTGAAAGACAATTTGCAAACAAATGGCTGCTTACCACTCAGAATTTATTGGAAACAAGTTTTGTTGTATTCAGCTCATCTTGAAACATCTATACAGACGTCTGCTGTTTACTTTCGGGCTCATACGCGCAAATCCAGGATTCACGATGCCATAATCGTGTTTCGAATAAGCGTTGTCGTATTTTTTTTAACATTTCTTTCGACTAATCGATACGAGCCTTTATTTTTGAATGATTGACAAATTATGTGGAGTCCACCGTGAACAAATTTTTTTACAGTCAAATATTCATGCAATATTGAATGTATGCTCCCACTAATGTCTATAATTGTCTATAGGTCACAAGTAGGTCAGTAGTTTCCGGAAAAACAACTGATTTTGAACGACCATCTTGAAATTTGTTTTTGAGTGATCTAAGACCACGATTGACCATCACCACACTATCCTGGTCCTTGATAGAGCTTCATTGTCAAAAATAGAATTATGTACATCTATTCACTCTCGATGAGTTAATTCTCGCCGAAAGTTGTAAAAAATAATCCGGCGGAAATGTTCGTGATTTAATTCCATTTTTTGGTAGAGAAGAATATTTTATGTTACTGTAAACAGCAAAAATAGCGCTGGTATGTCAAAACGTTCTGATTATGCATACCATTTAAAATGTCAAATTTTACGATCAAAATGTGAGGTTCCAGAGAAACCTATTCAATTAATGGAAATAAAAAACACTGAATTGTGAAAACATCTGCAAGTACTTAGTTTTGAGCTTCTACGAAATATTCATAGAAACCTACACACATTGGGTATAACTCGACTGAACCAGTTTGCTTCTATTTTGTTTGCATATTTGCCCAGTCCATTCATTAAGTAGAATTAATTGTAGAATTGATCCGTATATTTCGCACATAACTCATAACAAATTCATAAACAATCATTCAGTTCGCAAAACTATACATTTATATATCTACAATTGTATATTATTATTTCCATAGCCTTTTATATTGATGAATATGCGTCTAACCAAAGGCCTTTCGAACGAGACATTAAACGAAAAACTCATATAAGCACTGACACTGGATACGAGAATGAAGACGAATATGCGATCATTAACGAGAATGACATTGCCAAAGAAATCGAATATGAGGTATTCAGCGACCCAGAAGTTGATCACTACTTTGGCATACAACAACAAAGAAATAATAGAGATGGAAAAAGAGACGTCTCTAATGCTAATATATTTACATAATAAATTTGTGGAAACACCCTTTTTGGAAACGGAAAATTTAAAATCCTATAATTTGAAAATTGGATCGTTAGTATTTTTTAATTTATTATAAATAATACTACTAAATATAAGATTTGTATGTGAGTAAGTATTATAACTCTTTAGTTTACGGTTTTTATTTATTAAATTCGAAGCAATATGGTAGACTGTCGAAAATCATTAATGTAAAGTATTCGTTTTGTATTTTTATGTTATAATAGGTGAAGGTGTCGTACGTGCGCAACTATCGGGACCTGATAATTTATAATAACTTGCGGATTTTTGACACAATATTACCTCGATGATTAATAATCGAAACAGTTTAACACTTTGCATTAATTACTTTGAGAGTTTACTGTTATTTTGCTATTTTGGGTAGAAGACCAACTTGATTTTAAATATGAATAGTTAAGAAAATGTAATAGCAATTAATAAATTAGGTTATTACCTCAAATTCGATGTATTCAATCTAGCAAAGATAAGGGCGATTGCCTATTGACTATATGAATGCTCTTTATTTTGAGTATTAACCTTTCGATGTCTCATTTGATCAGATTATTTAACTATCTATTATTTCAGAAATTAAGTGATGTGTTTTTAATTTAAGTACTCGAGATATATGAATTATATTAAGAAAATGTCAAAAATATTTTAAAAGTTACATGTATGTACATGTCAGTTTTCTAAAAAATATATATATTTATTTATAGCAATGAGGTAAAATTTATCGCTGTCCTATACATTTAAAAAAATTAAAAATATAATAATAAAAATAAAATATTGGAATTGTAAAAAATTCCGGAAAAGCATATAATTACTGTTGATCCCCTAGCATAATTGAACCCCGTTCATTGGTTTCCCCGCATAATCGCTTAAAAATATGTGTTATTGAAAAAAAATTTACTTTTAATTTCCCCCGGTTAATTATTTTAGTTAAAAATAATCTGGCATGCCACATCTAAAGCCTCCGTAAGTTCTTGAATACAATAAAGCAGATTGAAACATACTTTTTAATATACTAAAAATACAGATTTGAATTCAAGTGCTGCATATGTATATATACACTATAATATGAACTGTTATTGTTCCATAAATTTATTTTATTTATTTTTGATTTTTTAATACAATGATGTCCATATACATATGTATATATGTACCTATAAATGCGTGCAACTAATTAACATTGGCATGCTTCTTCTTATTAATTGGCGTAAACACCGCTTACGCGATTATAGCCGAGTTAACAACCGCGCGCCAGTCGTTGACGTGGCGCCAATTGGATATTCCAAGCGAAGCCAAGTCCTTCTCCATTTGGTCCTTCCAACGGAGTGGAGGTCTTCCTCTGCTGCCCCCGGCGGGTACTGCGTCGAATACTTTCAGAGCTGGAGTGTTTCCGTCCATCCGGCTGAACTATGTCAAAGGACCATAAATCTTTCGCAGAACTTTTCTCTCGAAAACTCGCAACGTCGACTCATCCGTTGTTGACATCGCCCAAGCCTCTGCACCATATAGCAGGACGGGAATTATGAGTGACTTATAGAGTTTGGTTTTTGTTTGTCGAGAGAGGACTTTGCTTCTCAATTGCCTACTCAGTCCGAAGTAGCACCTGTTGGCAAGAGTTATTCTGCGTTGGATTTCTAGGCTGACATTGTTGGTGGTGTTTACGCTGGTTCCAAGATAGACGAAATTATCTACAACTTCAATGTTATGACTGTCAACAGTGACGTGAGTGCCAAGTCGCGAGTGCGACGACTGTTTGTTTGATGACAGCAGATATTTCGTCTTGCCCTCGTTCACTGCCAGACCCATTTTCTGTGCTTCCTTGTCCAGCCTGGAGAAAGCAGAACTAACGGCGCGGGTGTTGAAGCCGATGATATCAATATCATCGGCATACACCAGGAGTTGTACACTCTTATAGAAGAGGGTACCTTCTCTATTTAGTTCTGCACCTCGAACTATTTTCTCCAGAAGCAGGTTGAAAAAGTCGCACGATAGGGAATAGCCTTGTCTGAAACCTCGTTTGGTATCGAACGGCTCGGAGAAGTCCTTCCCGATTCTGACGGAGCTTTTGGTGCTGCTCAACGTCAGCATTGGCATGCTCCTGTAAATATTTTGCACCTATTTGTAAAATACTGAGGGAATAAAAGTACTGTTAAAATTAATTTATTTTACATAAAACTATTTTCCCTGAAATTTGTCAAGGGGAATTGTATAAATTTTTTAAAATTTTAAAAATTTCCTATTCTGTTCGTATATTTCCTGTTTTTTCACATTAAGATGTTTTATGCAAAGCTTTTACTATATTTTGATTGAAAGTCACAAAATTTAATAATTTTAGTGAAAAAAGTATGATCAAAAGGAATTATTGTGCTGAAGATGGGAGAATGGTAAGTTATATGGTGAAATCGCAAAACCGCTCAATATCCCGAAAGAGTTGGTGTTTAATGCAATCAGATTCCGCATAAAACTGCTAAGAGGAATTAAAGCATCGATTTTTAGGTAAAATGAGTATGCAATAGCCGTAGATACTATGTATTAGGTGATTGCGAGAAGCAATAGTGTGTGGACGGATACGACACTTGACAATAAATTAAAAAAAGAGGTGTTAGTTAAATTCTTTTGTTGAAAACAATTGGAGACTGTTTCCCACGGTATAAGACTCAACAAGCACATTGGTTTTCAATGCTAATCGCTGTTCCGTCTCGATATCAAAGCCGAAATAACAACAAAATTTATAACATTAGAAATTATGCATGTCATTTTATTAAAATTGTTTCCACTATTATTTAAATTTTTTTTCATTCTCTATTAGCTATCGACAGATCTTTTAACAAATGGCTGCTGATCAATACTAAATAAGAATCCAAAAGATATGTATATTATTGGGTCGTTCACTAAGTAATTTCGTTTTTTAAAGCTGCAAAAGCTTTTGGCGAGTCATTAAACTTGTATGAGGTTTCGCATTATCCTGGTGGAGCACTACAACGCATTGCTCAATTTGTCCAGCTGATCACAATACACCTCAGAAATAATTGTGGTACGGTCAGGCAAAAACTCCAAATAAACGATCCCTTGAAAATCCAACCAAACAGACAACATAATACTTTTTTGTGACTGCAGGCCATCGAAGTGGTTTGAGCTTGTTCATTCTTTTTAGACCATGATCTCTTGCGCTTGACATTTTTGTAAACAACCTACTTTTCATCGCCAGTAACAATGCGCCTCAAAAATGGATCACTTCTTTGCCGTTTGATAAGCAAATCACATTCGTTAATACGTCGAAGCAAATCTCATTCTGTAAGAACATACTTACATATGTATGTAGCGCAACGCTAATTGACTCATCTTGACGATACAATAACAGCATCTACTTATTGCAACATTTTATGTTATGTGTTAAGGATTACGATTTAAGGGCATGCACCAGGGTTATCCGGTCCGGGGGAAGGTTCCGCTGCCCGGCTGGTTGAAGTCCTCGTTAGAGTTAAGTCTGATATCATCGCCGTCCAAGAAGCGCAATGGACGAGACAAGGACTGAGGCGATTAGTCCGTGTAGTATTTACTACAGTGGCAATATAAAGAAGCACAAAATCGGCGAGGGATTTGTTGTGGAGACGCCGAGAACTGGCATTCATCTCGGTGGATGAACGTCCACAATCCGTATCAAAGCGAAGCTTTTCAACATTTCTTCTATGAGCGCTCCTATGAGAGCTGCTCCCGCCACGATGCCAAAATCGTGCTTGGCGACTTTAACGACAGGCTGGGCAAAAAAAGTATCTTTTGCACAAAGGTCGATAAATTCGGTATTGGATTTCTTCTTTACTGGCGTAGACACGGCTTACGCGATTATAGCCGAGTTAAAAACAGCGCGCCAGTCGTTTCTTCTTTTCGCTACGTGGCGCCAATTGGAGATTCCAAGCGAAGCCAGGTCGTTCACTGCCCGACCCATTTGTTTACTTGTCCAATCTGGAGAAAGAAGAACTATCGGAGCGGGTGTTGAGGCCAATGATATCAATATCATCGGCATACAGAAGCAGTTGTACACTTTTATAAAAAATTGTACCTGCTCGATTAAGTTCTGCAGCTCGAATTATTTTCTCCAGCAGCAGATTGAAGAAGTCGCACGATAGGGAGTCGACTTGTCTGAAACCTCATTGGTATCGAACGGTTCGGAGAGGTCCTTCCCGTTCCCGGCGGAGCTTTTGGTGTTGCTCAACGTCAGTTTACACAGCCGTATTAGTTTTGCGGGGATACCAAATTCAGACATCGCGGCATAAAGGCAGCTCGTTTTCGTGCTGTGGAAAGCAGTTTTGAAATCGACGAAGAAGTTGTGTGCGTCGATTCTCTTTTCACGTGTCTTTTTAAAGATTTGGCGCATATGAACATCTGGTTGGTTGTTGATTTGCCAGGTCTAAAGCCACACTGATAAGGACCAATCAGTTTCGGTTGCAGCTTTACGTAAGGAGTTTGAAATGCCGTCCCACAGTTCCCTTATACCGAGTTGTTGACGTGCGCTCTCAGAGAGCAGGAGTGCAAGTCGAGTAGAAAATCGTTCGGCTGTCTGTTGTGATTGCAGCTTCTCTACGTCGAACCTTCCTTGTGTTTGTTGACGTGCGTTTTTTGCTGCACAGAGGCGGGTGCGAATCTTGACTGCAACAAGGTAGTGGTCCGAGTCGATGTTAGGACCTCGGAGTGTACGCACATCTAAAACACTGGAGACGTGTCTTCCGTTTATCACAACATGATCGATCTGGATGGTGGTTTTTCGATCCGGACACAGCCAGGTGGCTTGATGAATTTTCTTATGCTGGAATCTAGTACTAGAGATAACCATATTTCGGGCCCCGGCAAAGTCGATCAGCCTCAACCCACTTGGGGATGTTTTATCGTGGAGACTGAATTTACCGACCGTAGTGCCAAAGATACCTTCTTTGCCCACCCTGGAGTTAAAGTCACCAAGCACGATTTTGATATTGTGGCAGGGTAGCTCTCATAGGTGCGCTCCAAGCGCTTATAGAAGGCATCTTTGGTCGCATCGTCCTTCTCTTCCGTGGTGGCTGGGCACAAATCAGCGATATGTTGAAGAACCTCGCTTTGTTGCGGAATCTAGCTAGACGTTCATCCACCGGGGTGAATGACAGTACTAGGGGACGGAGATTTATATGGACACGGTAGTAAATGCCGCAAGGACCTACTCGCCTCAATCCTTGTCCCGTCCATCGCATTGCTTGGATGGCGGTGATGTCAGCCTTCACTCTAACGAGGACATCAACCAGCTTGGCAGCGGCACCTTCCCAATTAAGGGACCGAAAATTTCAGGTGCATGCACTCAAATCGAAATCCTTAACTTGTTTGCCATGATCGTCATCAAAAGAGAGGTCTCTCATCCGATGCTGGTTGTTATTTTTCATCGCCTTCTCACTTTAGTTCGCCTTCAAACGGATGTTCTTAGGCTACCCAGAGGATACTTGGTCAAAGACCGGAAGTCGTGAGCTGCTTGATCCATATGTAAAAGAATCGTTTCTGGCCACTCCCAAGTGAATGACGATCAGAGAACTTCAGAGCTCAAAAATAACTGTCGACCGTTTCTCGTTGTCTGCAAATAAGTGTCTCTCCTGACTCTTTACGAAAAGACTCAGAGAGCAACCGTTTTATGGGTTAAGTTAAGTTGTGAAATATTTGTTTCAGACAGTGTCAGAAAGCAAAAAAGATCCTGTTTCTGCAAAACTTATCAAAATTTATGCTGACATCGAAAACTTCGACGTAACATTTGGTCGCTTGCCATTAAATTCAAATAGTATATTGGAATTTTTTAATGATTTGCAGCTTAAGATTCCGCATATATGTAAGTGCACTAGCGCAGGTTGTGCTGGCTACACCTGCAACGCAAGTGTCCGTCGAACGGGCATTCTCAGCCCTACACTTTATTTTAAGTGAACGAAGAAGTTCGATTAGTGCAGACCGTTTGCGTTGAGTTTTTCGGTAAATCGGTCTTTTTGCTGACTCTCTTTGTGCGAGCGTTTCTCGTTCCGCTCTTTACGCACTGCTCATTGAAAGACCGAAATACAAAGAGCTCAACGAAAAGCGCTCAACAGAAAACATAAATGAAGACAGCAAGAGTCTCTTGCTCAGAGCGAGAGCGAGAGAGTATGAACTTTTTCGGTTGTGCTCGCAACGAGAGCATAAGAAGAAAAACGGTCGACAGTTATTTGCGAGCTATGGAGAACTTTCCTCACTTGCGCGAAGTTCTACACATGACTCCATACTATATTCCAACATTGAAAAATTCATCAAGCTACCTAGCTGGATCGAAAAACTACCTACTAGATCGATCATGTTGTGATAGACGGATGACATGTTTCCAGTGTTTAA
The DNA here is from genome assembly GCF_024586455.1 of Bactrocera neohumeralis. NCBI lineage: Eukaryota > Metazoa > Arthropoda > Insecta > Diptera > Tephritidae > Bactrocera > Bactrocera neohumeralis. The sequence goes on from NC_065923.1 coordinate 54,316,633, forward strand.
GGCGTGTGTACGCTTCAAGTAACCCGGCATTTTAAGCCCCTTACGTACAGCAGAAATTGTAAAAGGCAAAAGAACAGCTAGTACGATGAGGAGTGCCTTCTCGCAGTGAAGGGACAGACTGCCAACCCCGGAACTTTACAATCGACCACAATACGTCCGGAATGGAATTAATACCGAGAGTTGAAGAGGGAAGCGAGACGCAAAAAAGAGAGGTCGGAATGTGTGAATATGAACAGATTGACAAGCCTCCTCAACAACGCATACAAACTTTTATCGAGCGTATTGTGTGAAAGATTAAAGTCCATCGTCAACAAAGTTATTGAACCTTATCAGTGTGGCTTCAGACCTGGAAAATCAACCACAGACCAGATATTCACTATGCCCCAAAACTGACGTTGAGCAATACCGAAAGCTCCGTCAGGATCGGGAAGGATCTCTCCGAGCCGTTCAATACCAAACGAGGTTTCAGACAAGGCGACCCTCTACCATGCGACTTCTTCAATCTTCTGCTGGAGAAAATATTTCGATCTGCAGAGCTGAATCGAAAAGGGACAATCACAGCTATGAGAGAGTACAGCTGCTGGCGTACGCCGGTGATATAGATATCATTGGCCTTAACATTGGCGCCGTTAGTTCTGCTTTCTCCAGACTGAATAAGTGAAGCAAATGGGCAAGTAAAGTCCTCTCTCGAGGACGAAAGATCAAACGGTATAAGTCACTGAATATTCCCATAAAAAAATTTGAATTTTTTTTCAACTCTTACCCCCTCAAATGTTAGTGATTGACAAACAAAAAATCCTCCCTCAAGCCAGGCGCTGTAGCTTAACTCTAAGGGGTCGCTATTTTTGTTTTAGGTTCCCATACATTTTACATAGGAATTTTCGTTTTTTCATTCAAACTAAAATTTCACCAACTAATTTTCGTTATAGCGTATAGCGACAACTTTAAATTTTTTTTGCTGTTCATAGGATTAGAGTCCCATATTTTTGAACACTGATTCTTGTGTAGAATTTAACGAGGAATCGAATGGAAAAGTCAATTTTGAAAAAAAGTTGGTGGAAAAGCACAAAAAATTGGATTTTTGAAAAAAAAAAATGTTTTTTTTGGATTTTGAAATTTTTTTTTTGGATTTTAAAAATATTTTTATCAGAAAGCTGAGATTTTTTTACATAAAATTGGAGAACTTCAAAATTGTTTTCACTCAATTTTGAGGTCGTTAAAAAATAAAAGAAATAGTAATTTTTTTGTTTGATCTCAATTTGAATTGCGCGCCAAAAAACAATGCAGCAACTTTGACTACTAAAAAGTTAAAAAATATTCTTCTCCTGGTCTATATTATGATATTCTAAAGTTTCGTTAAAATCGGAGAACTACGGGTACAAAACCGCCAATCGCCAATTTATGGAATGACCCTTATATAAAATATTGCTTAATTAAAGTGTTTAAAGTTTATTAGCTCGCAATATTTTATCAAATGGTCGTGCTATCAATAATAAGTGAAAAAATGTATTTTATCTATAAATTTTTAGTTAAGCTTTAAAAAAAAATCCAGCTAACAAAATGTCCAAAATTTCAAAGATTCGTAAGAGGCAAGCCATTTCTTTTGAAGTAAAATTAAAACTCCTGAACTGTCTGCCTAGAGGTGAAGGTTCAACATCTGCGGGTAAGGATTTTGGCTTAAACGAAGCTACTATCGGGACCATTAAGAAAAATGAGAATAAAATACGGAAATCTGTCGAAAGATGATTTTGGATAATTTGATAGATATCTCCAGTGATGACACCGAATTTGGTCCAGTTCGTCGCAAACAATTTCGCTTATCAAGTAATGTTCAATAAAATGCCATATGAACATACAATTTGTATGCATATGCGAAATTTTATAGTTTTCAACATTTTTACACGGCTTTTCGAAGTAAATATAGTTCTATATTGCATCGCTTCTTATTTTACACGGATTTCTGAGGAAAGAGTCTAAAAGAGTTGGGTGTATTAGTATGGCTGCTACGAAGTTGTGTCCATACAAAATGGACAACTGTGCTGTTTTGTGTACATGCTGGTCATTGTTATGTCGCTGCCTTCTTACAAATGTTCATGTAGTAGGATTCACGACGCCATTTACAGTTCATTGTCGTGCTGCCATGTTGTGTCGCTTTCTATGTGTTCGGAGCGTAATGTGTAAATAACATATCTGATAAACATCTAATTATTTTTACATAATTTTCTCTTTCAAGTTTCGCAGGAGTAAATATTTTACATTCAATTTCGTCACGGAATTTATTTGAAAAATGCTTGAGGCAACGAGTCATGACATATCTTTACGACAAAAATTATTTTTTGATCTTAACATAAGTATAAGATTGATTATGATAACATTTCGATTTAGCAGATTTCATTCCTTAAACGACAGATATAAATATCCTTGATGTTCCAAAACCAAATTTCTTCGAAAGAATAGCTATGCACTTATTTTACCTAAGACATAAGGAGCTGCAACGATAAACATATTAATGAAATGACTTAAACGCATTAATATTTCATTTATTTACGTACCAATTCGGATAGCAGCACATAACACCGTAAAAAAAACAAAATTGTTACGCACATCTGCTTGGGTTCGTTTTTTCTCCTCAGCAGGATCGATTTGTGGTGGCATTCGAAACATATTTCTTTTATTAATTTAACAAATTTTCTATATTAATCTTCACGTGTTTGTTGTTTAGAGAATAGAGATGCAAAACAATCGATAGTTTATTTTGACTATCGATGACTTAAGGCCTAATTAGACTTGCCAACCCTTTTCATAGAATAACTAACTTTCACTTAACAAATTTAAGCTACCCTAAACGACTATTAAAATTAACAGCCCTGTAGGGCGATTCTGTACTGTGATACAGCCACAAGTCTCTAAATTTGAAATTTTAAGTTAGAGAAATTTTTTGTGACTTGAGACGATATCGGTATTCTATAAGTAACAGTCACAAAATCTATTACATTTCATTATTCAAAGATGTTTTTGCACTTGACTGAAAATAAATAAGTATGTTGTTAACGAATATTAAATTTTCTATAACATAATCAAAAAACGTAATTACCAACAAAAATAAAAAAATGTGTTGATTTTGTTTCATAATATTTATAAAATTTATGTAAAATTGATTTATTTTTAACCTTTTCGTGTTTGAGTTACTTACAAAATATAAAAACGGCAATCGATCAATATCTATGATGAAGTTTATTCAGAATATTCAAAATGGCAAACAAGAGCTTTTTTTAGTTTTGTGACCTGCTAACTATCAGGTAACAAATTTGAAGACAATATTTTGAGACTAACCCTAAAGACTGTTTAGTGAATAGTAACTTTACCTCAAAATGTCTCAAATAGTGATTAGAGACTGCTTACATAAATTGAAATTAAATTTAAGAGGAAGAGACTGAACAGACTAGTTGGCAGGTGTTCTCAACTCTTTCCTAGTGAGGTATGACTCTGAGAATACTTCTGGGTGCACACCAGAAAATCCTTTTCGGAGGATTTCAAAAATTGCAAGAACGCCGCCAAATGGCAAAAAAAAATGAGGAGTCCACCACGAGAACAAGAGTGGCATATCCGATAGAGCGCAAAGTAGAGAATCTGTCAATAACTTTGCGAACTGGGCAGGAAAATAAAGAAGCACGAAAATATGATGTCCGGACAGAGACACATAAAACAAGCTATGCGAGAACTTGTAAGCAGCATAACGAACTTGTATGACAAAACAAATAATCCCGAAATCCAATCTAAAATAGTAATGGTAGGGAAAGCGTCACAAGTATCTCCCCAAAATACACCAAAAAGAGCACTGGAGACATCAGGCTTCCTACCACCTACGAAGAAGCCAAAAAACGTAACTCAAAAAGTGCAAGAAACATTAAGTGAAGTCATGAAAATAAATAATGAAGACACCGCAGCAAATAAACCAGCACCCGAGAAATGCGTAGACGTGGTAAAAAAGAAGAGGCCCATGGAAAAGAGATTTAGGTCGAAACCAGACGCTATAATTCTAACAAAACAGGACGGAGCCTCGTATGCAGACCAGCTCATAGAGCTAAAAAGCCAAGGAGACAAAGGAGCTGAAACTATTCAGACCCTAGAGGGAGTGGTTGGCGAGATGGCTGTAGTACAACCAAAAACACACAACGTGACTATAATGTGCAAAGATCTAGATGAGATCACTACTCCTGAAGAAATCTGCTGCGCATTACAGAAAGAGTGCTGAATGCAGAACATAGAGCCAGCTAATGTTAAAAATATTCGGAAAACAAGAAGCGGCGCTCAAATAGCCCTTGTATCCCTGTGTGCTTAAGATGCCAAGACTGAACTTAATTTTGGCAAAGTAAAGATCGGGTGGTCGATCTGTTACTTCCGGGCGATGTTACAGATGTTTCCATTCAGGTCATATGGCGCGTAAATGTTGCAGTCTGATCGACAGGTCCTTTCTTTGCACACGTTGTGGAGTATGCATTAATACACCGAGAACATTCGGTTCTAAGTACAACTGGTCCCAAATACGTGGAGGTGCTAAAAATAATTGAAAATGAGAATATTGCAGCTGAATTTAAACCACTGCGCCGCAGAACAAGCCTTGCTGCAACAAATCTTAATAGAAAGCAACATTGATGTCGCCTTTCTGAGTGAGCAATATTCCCAACGTTCGGTAAGTACTTGGATTAGAGATAGAAGTGGCAAATCAGCAATGGACAAACATTCACGTCTTGCTGCAGCGAAGCAAAAAATGGCTTTACATGGAGAGACAAATCGCCGATAATAATGGCAGGCGATTTTAACGCATGCTCTACTGCCTGGGGTAGCAGAAGTTCAAACCATCGTCGGCGCCTAGTTCTAGAATTCCTGAGCCAAACCAATCTCACAATAATGAATAGTGACACGAAAAATACTATAATAGACCTGATGTTTGCAAATGACGCACTAAGCAGACACATCAAGTGGGAGGTGCCAGAGATGTTCACAAATAGTGACCACATGGCAATCATTGCAGAAGTTTTATTCTCTCGAGACCAGGTACTCCCACGTAGTAACCCTATACAAAAACGAAGCTGGAAGCAAACAGATTTTGAGACAGTCTGGAGTGCAGCAATAGCATTAGGCGAAGGCAGCGTCCACTTAGTACCACATTGCGAAAGGAACTGGTAGCAGCATGCGACGCTACAATGCGAAGGCAAAAAATGTCACAATAAGCGAAGACCTGTATACTGGTGGAATGAAGAAATTTCCACGTTGAGAAAGCTCTGTCACTTAGCACAACGTCGCCTACAACGCAATCAAAGTAGCGAAATCGAAAACCGTCTCAAAGAAGTTTTTAAAAGCCATTAGAAGCTTCTAAAGTCAGCTATAATCCGTAGCACAAAAATATGTTTTGAAAAGACATGTAAAGAAGCGAATATAGACCCCTGGGGGACTGTTTATAAAATCTGTATGTCCAAATTCCAAAACAAGCGGCAGCAACCGAAATGCGCTCCGTTCATGAAGAAAGTCGTCGAGGCCTTATTTCCGACGCACGCCCTGATTACCAGCGCGGTGCGACGAAACAAAGCTGCTGAATCACCTCCACTGGTTACAGAAGAAGAACTATTGGCCACAGCTAAAAATCAAAAACAATAAAGCGTCTGGTATCGATGGCATACCAAACAGAGCTCTAAAGGTAGCCATAGTTTCAAAGCCCACTCTTTTCGCAAAAATGTACAACGCATGTATAAAAGAAGGGTTGTTCCCCGATCCCTGGAAAGTGCAGCGCCGGGTTTTTGTCCCAAAACCAAAAAAACACTAGATTAACCTTTTTCGTATCGACCTCTGTGTATGCTCGACACAATAGGCAAAGTGTACGAAAGCATACAAAGAAACCGCTTGGAGAATGCTATCCTGGAAGCCGGCGGACTACCAGAAACACAATACGGCTTCAGAAAACAGAGGTCTACTATAGATGCGCTGAAGGAAGTTGTCGCCACTGCGAAAAGTGCAGTAAGTGGCAAAAGATGGAAAGGTGGTACAAAAAAATATTGTGCGCTGATCACCCTGCATTCAACTCTGCTAAATGGACAAATTATATGAAATACGCACCCCTCAGTACCTCATAAATATCGTTATGAGTTATTTTGAAAATAGAAAGCTGATCTACGACACCACCGAAGGCATCAAGAGCTACCCTATTTCAAATGGTGTACCACAAGGTTCTGTTTTAGGCCCTCTCTTATAGAATCTAGTGTATGATGGGGTTTTAAGAATTCCACAACCAAAAAACATTAAGCTAATTGCATACGCGGACGACCTTATAGTCGTAGCAGTAGCTAAACAACTTGATGACCTCCAAAATAAATGTAATTTGACGAGATTATATGAACTGAGAAAAAAACTATATGGCAGCAATGGTGGCAAACCTCAACTAAAGGACGGTGGACCCACAGACTTATACCTGACATCCATACGTGAATAAGTAGACAAGATGGGGACCTGGATTTCCACCTGACCCAAATATTATGCGGTCATGGGTGCTTCAGAGGCTATCTATACAAATTTAATAATGGCGTTAGTCTGTATTGTTCGATGTGTACGGAGTCAATAGAAGACTCTGAACACGTATTTTTCCATTGTCCTCGTTTTATAAATATAAAAGAAAAGTTAGAAACAGCAATAGAAGAAGAAGAAGTTTGACTGTACCTATGTCTCAGTCCTCTGAGAAGTGGGATGCTGTTCGTGAAGCGGAAACTTCCATCGCGACAATATTAAGTCAGCTACAGTAAAATAGGCGTCAGTCCGTCCGCGCTATAGAGGAGGCGTAAAATGTCTTGTCACTCCCATGAAGTAATGCCTTATCTGGTGGTTCCATAGGAGAGTCTTGAGTTGGGAGTAGGTTAGGTTTAGCGGACTAAAGTCCCGCACTCCGGCTTTCGATGCTTCCTCCTACTACTAAAAAAAGAACGCGCTATTAGCCAACATAATAATTATAATTAAATATAGTTCATTTTGAAATTTTGTATAAAACTTACCAATCTTAATCCACATTCCTTAAATCGCACATAAAATATTTATATACTTATACCAGAGAATGTTCTCTGCTAAAGGGTAGTTTCCAGCTCGCAAGAAATGTAAAAACTTCATATAAAAAAAACGCTTAAGAAATGGTCAAGAAAATTTACCGCTAGTATGCGAGCTCTAAAGAAACTAATACTAACTTTTAATAAATTTTTCAATAAAATGCGAATATGGCAACGGTGGTTTTGCGAAGTATGAAATCAACAATTGTTTCTTGAAGGAAATTCAAAGTAATTGTCAAATTCATCGTAAATTAGTCAAAATCATTATTATGAAATATAGTTCATTTTGGAATGTTGTATAAAACTTACCAATCATCAACAACATTCCTTAAATCGCAATGAAAATATTTATGTTGCTACACACATATTACGCACAAAGTTTATTTTCTTGCTCTTCTAATGTGGATCATTCACAATGCGTAACCAGCTGTCAAAATTACTTGAAGAAATAATGTATTTTTTTTCTTGAGCAATTACTTGAGAGCTGGATACGGACCTTAACAGTCAAATCTATTGCTATTGCCAAATCGGTATGTGGGCATTTGCTATCATAACATAATCATTTGCGAAATGGCGTCGAGCAGGCAAATACGAGCTATGAAAAAGCTTAAAAATTTGAAAAGGCTTTATGAAATTCATAAATAAAAAATAAAAAAAGACTGATCTATCACACTGTTGAAGTGACAGTTCTTTGCATGAAATAGTAGTTTGCATAAAAATGTGTAGACCATGTATTAGGGGGTTTCTCTTGCTCTTGCAAGATTGCAGATTGCAAAACTCCTATACCGATATATACAAGGGTATGAGAGCACCCATTTCTGAATCTATAGATATATGATATAGTGATATATGAACGCCTGATTCGGTCAATTTATTGTGAATGATCAAAAATGATAGAAAGTGTCGGGAATGGAGATCTAATGTTCTTGACTATTTAGACGAAGAACGTTATTAACAAATGCTCAGAGTCTCAAGAGATCAATTTACGTTGCTATTGTCCTTGATCAAAGACAGTGCACAGTTTAACAATTCTCAATCCATTAGGCAATTTTCAGTAGATCTACAGTTAGCTATAACCTTATATCGTTTGGTTCATCGCATCTACGTTGAAGTCGTAGATAATTTCGTCTATCTTGGAGCCAGCACCAACACCACCAACAATGTCAGCCTGGAAATTCAACGCAGGATAACTCTTGCCAACAGGTGCTACTTCGGACTGAGTAGGCAATTGAGAAGTAAGGTCCTCTCTCGACAAATAAAAACCAAACTCTATAAGTCACTAATTATTCCCGTCCTGGTTTATGGTGCAGAGGCTTAAACGATGACAACAACTGATGAGTCGACGTTGCGAGTGTTCGAGAGAAAGGTTCTGCGAAAGATTTATGGTTCTTTGAGCGTTGACCAGGGCGAATATCGCATTCGATGGAACGATGAGCTGTATGAGATATACGATGACATTGGTCATGTTGTCCGAATGGACGAAAACACTCCAGAAGCAGAAAAAGAGGAAGACCACCACTCTTTTTGAAGGACCAGGTGGATAAGGACCTGGCTTCGCTTAGAATTTAATAAGCATTATGCAACAATTATTTAAGCCTTAAAATTTGAAATTTGTTTTTTTTAAGAAATGCATTTATAAAAAGGTTCATTTCATTTTTTATCATCCTCGTAAAATTTTAAATGCTTCTAGAGATCAAAGCCTTTACAGTGTCGGACAAAACATAAAAAATCATCATCATTTTAATTTAATCAAGTTTCCTTATATAAAAAGTTGTGACGTTATTAAAATTTCACTTATTTCGAAGAAATTAATAAAAAAGGGACCATGGCTGGAAACAAAAATTAAATTCTATTAAAACAATTAATAGTAAAAACTACTAGTAATAGTAAAACTACATGAATTTTTATGTCAACAAATTAACAGTGAGCTTTATTATAAAGAAATTTAGGAACAATGGATCTGTGGAAACTTACCATCGTGGAAGACGGCCCAAAGCTACAACACGTCATGATGATTCAAAAATACTTTGAGAACTAAAATAGTTTCCAGATTAGTCGGCAGCGAGCGTGGTTAAAGCCTTATATTTGGAAGTTACCAGCCTTACTGTACAAAGAAGCTAAAAAGTCTTTTATATCAAGAAAAAATCTACTAAGACGTATACTGGTTAGTAAAACGATGGAAAACAATACTTTTCTCTCATGAATTAAAATTTATTTTGAAATATTCAAACGGAATGAGAAGAGTTCGCCAACCAAAAGATAAAAGGTCAGATCCCCGATACTGCCAAGGTAAGGTTAAGCATGGTGGAGGTGGCATTATGGTATATGGACGTTTTTCCGAGCTTGGCCTTGAACCTCTTCATCGAATCAATTAGATCGATTCATATACAAGGATATCCTTGCGAGATTAGGAGATGATAATGTAATTCGTTGGTAGGAGTCCAATATGTTTTGTCCGACACTGTATATCAACTTGAACATACCTACCAGACGCCATTTCGATTATTTCATGATATCAAATGCCCATACAAAAACATTACCAACCTCAATAGCAATTCTTTCACATACTGCTAGCCCCAGCTGGTACTTTTCTCTCACTGAACACTCTTCACAGAGTTGCTTAGATAATTTTACATCAATCTATTGTTAAATAAATAAAAATTACTTACCATTAGCTTAGTTAATTACTAAACGGTATGGTTAATTGTGTACAAGTAGAGGTTAAACTATGAAAATTAATGGAAATTTTAAGAGGAATCTATTATAATTCAAAATCTGTAATCTTTTGACAGCGACATCTACAGTGCTTCTATAATTTTCTAGAACGAAAATAACCTTTAGGAAATTTCCAGTATCGAACGACAATAAAAAGAGAAGGTGAAAACTAGCATTTAGTACTCGATAAAACACGCTGAAGAAAAGTGATATTGTGGTAAATAAATTTTTCTTGAAAGAACACGTACACTTTTTAATATAGTAAAAAATCATATTCATGAACAGGTATTTTAAATGACTATATCCACGAAAAGAAAAATAATTATTTGATTTGAAAATGTGAACTGTGAAAATGTTAAAGATGGGATAAAGAGCAAAGATATATGTAATTGAATGAGAAAAAATATGTACCGAACACGGAAGCTGTAGTTAATCAAAATTAGTAGCACTGTTGATTTAATTCTAAGTATTTAGTAAACATAAAATCTTCCATAATATATAAATAAACTACTAATGTATATCAGAGAAGTGATTTAATATTACAATTTGATACAAGTACATACATATAAATCGAATAGGTTAGTAACAATTGTAGTACAATGTAGTTGAATAGTGGGGGGAAGCTTTCAGTCCGGTGCAAAATTTTCGTTTCGTTATCCACATGTTCGGTTTGGGGCGAGTTATTAGTTCAAAGTGTTGAGTCGCGTGGTGGTGGATGAGAATTAGGCTTGTCGAAATTGGTTTGAAACTTCTGGAAAGAAAAAGTCGTAAATAATCAATCGTTTCTTTAGATATTTTGTATTTTTTTAAATAAAAACTTAAAGAAAATGAAAGTTTTCCTGTGATTTTTCTTCTATTGTCAAAAATTATAGAATTTGTGACTCATTGTGCTGAAAGGAAAACTAGCAGTAAATCTTTCAAAGGAACGAAAGGGCAACACACTTTTAACGACGGTGCTGATTATACTACACTTGAACAGAAGTTATTAAAAAGTAATTGAGGTATCTGAAATAACGTATTGAAGAAATGTCTGTGATTGGAATCGATTTTGGCAATGAGTCTTGCTATGTTGCTGCCGCCAAGGCCGGTGGTATTGAAACCCTTGCTAATGACTACAGTTTACGTGCAACGCCGTAAGTATAATAATTATTTTCTTGTAAAATTAAGGAACATCACATAGTGCAAAATAAATGCATGTTTTAAACTATACATTTTGAGGTTATGGTTGTCTCTTATCGCCGCTGTACTCTGTCTACGACGAAAAAATAATATACATATGCCAACATATGTACATATGTATGCATAATTGCTTGGAAGAAAAATAAGTCAGACAATGAATATTGTAATATTTGTATTTAAAGTAACAATATTGGTTGAATACTTTCTTAATACAGTAATATCTGAAAAAAAATAATAATATGTATGCAATTTTCAAATAATAACTTTTTTATTGTTAAATAAACGTCTCATGTTAAATTTTATTTCTGCATCAGTAAATATCACTTAAGAATCGGACTGGGATTTAGAATAGCGTCCCCCAACCGTACGATTAGAGGAAGTTTGCCAGATATGGAAAATATATACATACATACATATATTATATATAGTTGTCATCGGCTTATGATTTTTGAGATATTAGCATTGATTAATAATGAATTTTACGTTTATATTTTGATATCAGGCGAACTTCCTCTAATTCTCGCTACTCTCTTTTTAATTCTGAATTCGGAATCCGCTATTTTAAATTTCAGTTGATAGTCTTTGTCAGGATAAAAAATCCGGGTACTTTCCGGTTACATAGACCCGACTGTTTTGGAAACGGTGAGCGTTGAGTAATTTTTGTTAGTTACACATTAAAAGATAGCTGGCGTCAACTTTAGCCGGCTTTTTTTTCTTATAAAATAAACCTGTATGCTTTATTTTCTAAAATGTTAAATTATAATAACTTTTATAGCAAAAAAAATATATATAATTTTGATGTTAAAACTACTCTTATTTTTTTTTTTGTAAGCGGTTAGGTGCATGTATAAATATATTGCTCACTGGGTTAAATAAGATAATGTCAATGCTTAACTATTTAAGAGAGTTACGAAATAAATTATATATAAATTATCAGGGAGTGTGTTATTTAATATATACTTTACTTTAAATCGCTTTTATTTTTTCAGAACCTTTGTGGCTTTCGATGGAAAGAAGCGCATTATTGGCGTGGCTGCTAAAAATCAACAAGTCACAAATATGAAAAATACAGTGAGTGGTTTCAAGCGTTTGTTGGGACGGAAATTCAACGATCCACACGTTCAACGAGAACTTAACAGCATTCCAACGAAAGTGGATCAACGTTCTGATGGCAGCATTGGCTACAAAGTTAATTACTTGGATCAGGAACAGTACTTTTCCCCCGAACAACTGACAGCAATGTTATTCACTAAATTGAAGGAAACATCGACAACTGCTCTGCAAGCACAGGTATGTTTTGGTTCTTTTTTATATAAAGTCTTCAATTTCATCTTCGTGGTTTTATTAATTGAAATTAGGTTAATGACTGTGTAATCACTTGCCCAGCATACTTCACTAACTCGGAACGTAAAGCATTGTTAGACGCTGCTCAAATTGCAGGTCTAAATGTTTTGCGCCTTATGAACGAAACGACAGCAACTGCGCTCTCATATGGTTTTTATAAGCAAGATTTGCCTGATGAAAGTAAACCACGCAATGTTGTATTCGTCGATTGTGGCAATTCTTCACTTCAAGTAAGTGTGTGCGCCTTTACTAAGGGTAAATTGAAAATGCTTGCAAGTGCATGGGATCAGATTGGGGGACGCGACTTTGACAATGTGTTGGCAGAACATTTTGCCAAAGAGTTTTACGATCGTTATAAGCTGAACGCCAAGACAAATCCTCGTGCTTATCTACGTTTGCTTACTGAAATTGAGAAATTGAAGAAGCAAATGTCTGCGAACAGTACAAAATTGCCTATAAATATAGAATGTTTTATGGATGATGTTGATGTTTCTTCGTCAATGCAACGTTCCCAGATGGAGGATTTATGTTCTCATTTGTTTCAACGAGTAGAGATGACGTTCATTAAACTGTTACAAGATTCCAAGTTGTCGCTGGATGACATACACTCAGTTGAAGTTGTCGGTGGTACTACTCGTATCCCGGCCATAAAGCAACTTATTGAACAGGTAATAAACATAGCTAATATGAAGCTTACGATTTTTTGATATTCAAAAGTTATTATTAATACATTAATCAATGTTTAGGTATTCGGAAAACCTGCTAGTACCACATTGAATCAAGATGAGTCGGTTTCACGCGGTGCCGCATTGCAATGTGCAATCATGTCACCAGCAGTTCGAGTCCGCGAATTTGGTGTAACTGATATCCAAAATTACGCTGTTAAAGTGAGTTGGGATGGTGAGGGTTCTCAAGCCGGCGGTGAAATCGAAGTATTCCCAGCTTTTCATTCCGCTCCGTTCAGTCGCTTACTAACATTGAACCGAAAAGAACCCTTCTCAATGACAGTGCAATATGCACAATCTATACCCTTCCCAGATCCAGTTATAGGAAAATGGTTTATTAAAGATGTTAAACCAAATGAACGTGGAGAGCATCAGGAAGTTAAAGTGAAAGTCCGCATCAATCACCACGGTCTGGTATTGATTTCTAGTGCTTCTCTTGTTGACAAGAAAGAAGAAGAAACTGCCAATGCTGGAGTTACTGCCGGCGAGCAAAATTTAGCACCTAGCAGTGAAGAAAAGGGGAATGCTGGCGATCAACAACAGCAAACTGGTAACGCTGGTGAACCTATGGATGTACAGCAAGAGGTGAGTTCAAGTGTGTAAAATAAGAAGCATTGTTAATTTGTGTATATTTATTTGTTATTCATTTGAATACATGGAATAGGATATGCATTTCCTTGCTTATCGAGTTTTTGTATATAACTGTAATTTTGTTGTGCTTTTAACGATAAAAACCACCACCATGTCTGTATGAGTAGTTTCCTTGTAGGTTGTTGCAATTCAATATTTCAATCAAAATCAATCAAGAAATTGAATATTTTATAACAAGCACAGCTCTAAAATAACCATTGACGAAAAAACTATTACGCGTCATATATAGCCAATCATAAAATATTTATAATAGGCGTAAGAATGCTATGTAAGCGGGGAGACTTGAATATCTTTAATATGAAGTCTTCACTGATTGATTAGAATCCTCTTTAAACACAGGGTGGCGCATAAATCATGCTTAAAAAACAAACCGTAATAATTTGTTTTAATGAATGCATTCCTTTTAAAATTACCCAAAAAAAAAAAAATTATGGTGCAGTCAGATCAGGTGACTTTGGGTCCAGCGGAAAGAGAAGTTTCTTGACATTAATTTGTTTTCAAATTTTCTTTGGAGCTCTGCAATAATCAGTCTGGCTATGTATGTGTGCAGTTGCTTCATCTTGCTGAAACCAAACGCTATTGAAAAGGTTACTTCTTCGACGCAGTTCTATGTAAAAGAACTTATCCAATATCTTTAAATAACGGTGCCCAAAGAGGGTTACTGTTACACCGTTTTCTTCAAAGAAGTATGGCTCGACAATACACTTTGATAACACTGCCCATCACACACTGACTCATTCTGGGTGAAGTCCTCTCTCGTGGATTATTTCTGGATTTAATTCACTCCATATACGGTAATGTTGCTAGTTTACATTTCCGTTTAGATCAAAATGGGTCTCATCAGACATAAACAGACAATTTATCAAGTTATTGTCTTTATCGGCTATTTCAATCGTTTTTTTTGGCAAAATTCCAAGAGAATAAGCAAATGTAGAGTGCTTCACCGGCTTGTTATTTGAACTTTGTACGGAAAAAGATTTAAGTAAAGTCCATTGTAATGACCGTCTGCAAATTTCAAGTTGCGCCGAAGAGTTACTAGCCGAAACTCTTGGATTTGCCTGAATTGACGATACAACAGCCGCGATTGTTACTTGAATACGAATATACGGACCTCGATGGTACGGTCTTCTTGCTATACTTCCAGAATCGAATAAATAAATAATAACCTGCCAAATAAAAAAGTAAGTCAATTACTCACAAAGCAAAAAAGTTATTACATTTTTTTTTTGTATCACGGTTCGTGCGCCTTCCTGTATTTGAAGTTCTATGGATAGTTTTATCAACAGTTTTTTTTTTTAATTCAAACATTCGAACATATATGTATGTATATATATACAGAGTTTGTCCGAAAAGCAATAGGACTGATTTTCTTCCACCGCGACTGCACTTCGGAGCATGCGCGTACCGACTGGATTCGGTAGAAGGTGTGTGTGAGTGGTGCCTCGTGTGCGCAAAGTTTTGTACTCAGACCGTCGACTAAGTATTCGTTTAATTGCCCAGATGTTAAATTTATCAAACTCTGTGGTTCATGATTCATGCACAAGGTGTGCGCGAAGATGGTCCCAAAAGTGCTCACTGACGATCAGAAATTGCGGCGAGTGGAAGTGTGCCAAGAAAATTTGAACAAGTGTGAAAGTGACCCCGAATATTTAAATAATGATGTGGTGATTGAAGATGTGGCTCCCCCGAACTTTTTTTTTGTTTTCTTGCCTAAAAAGGCCGATGAAAGGCAAGCATCCAGGGGATCCAAGCAGCATGCACCTCGGTTCTCAAGGCTATTCCGGAGAATGCCTTCCGTGACGCCTTCAATGCTTGGAAATCGCGCTGGTAGCGCTACATCGACGCAGAAGGAGCCTATTTTGAAAAGTTTTAAAGAATTGTGGCGATTGGTTCAATACATTTTTGTAAATTCACTTAGTCCTATTACTTTCCGGACAAACCCTGTATACATTTCCTATTCTTTGGTATCTGTAAATGAAGCAAGCAAGTACGTAAATATTTCCCATTGATACATATTTAGATAAAATAATTATTATTTTCGAATATGAAGGCGATATTTAAAATAAAGGCACAAATACTGATTACTGCAGAAGTAATTATGCATATATTTATGAGTTTATTTACGATTTTTTATTCTCTTTTTGTTGTAGATATTTTAGTAGTAATTTTCCTAGAGCGTACATTCGCGCATGTATTTATTGTAGATATACTATACATACAGTTATGGACAGAGATTTAGCGCACTTGCATTCATAATTAGAAATATTGCTGTTTCTACAAGAGAGCGATATTTCCATAGATTTATTATTAGGAGATCAATACTGCTTCTCACGCCTCTTTAACTGCGTGGAAAATAACCGTTATCATTTCCATTCAGATGTTGCTAATATGTTTTTTGTTAAATTACGTCATAAATTCATTGGACAATGATTTAGCGCACTTATAGTTTTCGATCATTAGTTATGTTTGATTTAACAAATAACCGTTCTCAGTTGTGTAGTTGTAATGAATAGTTAATTTTATTACAAATTTTAATTAAACGCCAAAATAAAACTACTGTTAATTTGAAAAAAAAGACAAATTATTTGGGACCTTTACAAAAACGGTACAAACCAAGTAAAAATAGCTAATATTGTACTCAATTAACATTACATGAAAATGTTAAGAATGACCCCAATCTGTTATCCCATAACATAATTTGTAAGGCGCCGCGTCGCAAAACAACCCAACGCGATTGTTAGAGAATGTAAAGCTGATACTTTCAAATCCTCTCAGGCAATAATGGTCGAAATCAAGGCAGAATTGGGCTTAAACATGTCAAGTAGACCAGTACGGAGACGTTTAAATTAAAATAATTTCTTTAGGCGTGTGAGCATAAACAAACTAATACTGTCGAAAAATAATATAAATAAATAAAGTACGTTGGCCATTTGCTCATAGTCACAGATCAAAAGATTTACATTTTTGGAAAATGATACTTTTTTACGGATGAAATTGAAATAAACCACATTGGCCCTGATGGAAAACATTTGTACATCAAGAGAAACCCCAAAAAGTCAATCCAAGATATACCAAAAAGACCGTAAAGCACGGTGGAGGAAATTTAAAAGTTTGGGGTAGTTTTCCTGCCTTGGATTTAAAAAAATACTAAAGAAAATATGGATAAATCACATCTTAATTAATATACTAAGGAATACGATAGAGCCCTTTACCTATAATGTTATGCCAGCAAATTGGATCTTTATGCACGATAACGATCCCTAGCATATTGCCAGTTCACGCAAAAAAAAGTTCCACTTGTTGATTGGCCAACGCAAAATCCAGATCTAAACCCGATCAAAACTTGTGGAATGAAGTGAAAGGAAAAATTGGGCAAATAAAATTTTCAAATTGCAACGATCTTTGGGCAGGAGTAGAGGAGGCATGGAGCTAAATACTTGTCCAAGTCAAATAGTAAAGTATATTTATTAAAAGAAATTAAGTATTTTGAATTATTTTAGTTGTTAGTGAAGTAATAAATAGCTTTTGTTCAATATAACGGTTTTACTTTCTTTAACTGTAACGTTATTAAGTAATGTATTTCACAATGAGAAAGTGCGTTAAATCTCTGTCCATAGCTGTATGTATGAGGTCTGTTCAAAAAATAAGGTGAATTTTCAAATTTCGCGTGCTACGTACATTCGATTATCGGTTTTTATTTATTTCTTTTGTTACACGCGTCTCGAACATATCGCACACTAACAAAAAAGCCACAACCCAAAAATTTTCAAAATCAATTCATAGTACACCTATCTACCTACCCAAGAAATTTGATTGACATATTGACACCGTTCGTCTACTTTTGTGTAAATTGCGGCGTTCATGTCGCTGGTACAGTATCAACTGAAGAGTCCATTAGTAGTTGTTGCGCTATTGCTGAAGTAAATGAAGTGTACTAATGTAACAAAATAAAAAGATCGATAAAATGTTATGTTATTTTTTGAACAGCCCTGGTTTTTTGAAATAATTCTTAACAAAATGAAAAATGCTATGGAAATTATTTACCGTTTAGTTTTTCAAGTTTTATTTTTTTAATAATGATATATGTATGTATGTACATAGGTGCTTGTACCTCAATTTATTTAAGTTAAAACATAAACTGCAAAAACAAACAAAATATATGTATGTATATGTGTACATTAAGTCAAATAGTTTGCTGTAAGACTAGTTGACAAGGGATGCGAGACGACAACCCATCGAATTTTTTTCGACGCTGTGATAAAACTAGCTTGTTTTTATGAATGGGCAAATTGTTTTCATTCTGTGCAATAAGCTCCATCAATAAAATATTTTTCTTTTCTAATATGATTGAAGCAGTAAGTTGAGGAAAAATTCATTCAATTGGTTTGTTTTAACCACCACGAAGGCAGATATACTGTCCAGCATGCATGAGTCATGAGTAATCATCTCTTTGCTTGCATGAACTCCACTCATCTATAACCCCTCTTCCTATGGTCCGAACCCTTCGAAACAGCATGTTTTCTGGGCCTACCGTTAGATGACTTCGATGACAACTCTAATCTCTCTCACTCTAATCTTGCCACCTAAGCTGGGATTAGATAACATAGAATAACAACGACATACATACATATGTATATGTATGTACATATCTGAATTTTTTTCAGAACCCTGAAAAGGAAAATTATTTATAATTAAAGTATTCAGGAGGCACACCCTCGAAGTTTATTTAACGCGACGTATTAAAAAAATATTAACAGTAATGCCAAAAAAAAAAATTTGGGGCATTTCATATTTGTATTGGAAGAGGAATATGGGAAAACAATGGGCGTTTTCGGTAAGGCAAATTGCGCAGTGCGCATAATGCAATCTGTTCGAAAAAGTAAAACTGTAATTTTTTCTATAATGGAAAGTTTGATATCACTGTCGTAGCTGTGGCGCAAAAACGCACAAAACTTGCAACATTTGAAAAGTAGTTGCACAGAAATTGGCAACGAAACCATCCTATGCTGTGTAAAATGTCATTGCTAGCTAAAATGTTAAATTAAGTTAAATAATTTTATTATATTTGTGATTTTTTTTTTTATTTTAATGTTATGGTAGAAAGAGCTTACGTAAAATTTTTGCACAATCCATTTGACTTTAATGCATCACTATTAAAATAAAAAAGCCCAATGTGGATATATTTCGCATATTTTTATTTTTGAAAATGCAAATTTTCAAATGCGCAGTTTCGTGGAGGGCATCAGCCAGTATAAAATCAGCAGTGCAAACCAGTTTTAACTCAATTTCCGAAAAAGCCCAATGTGCCATAAAAACATTAGAAACATTTTTATTGTTACGATGTCATAGCCATTAAAAATAAGAACTTAAATATCAACTATTTCCGGAGATTGACCAAAAAAGCAAATAAGAATGGTGGAAGGCCTGTTCATTGACATCTATCTCACTAAAAATCGGTGAGCTTTTTTAAAATAAGTGCAAATGACCGATATATAGTAGTACTAAATAATTATTAATATTAACCATTTCTATTTAGTTATTTTTGTTAGAAAATATGTTTATTTGGCATACAATTAATAGACAGGTGAATATTTTAGTTAATGTGCATTTCAATTGTCTAAACCATTAATAGATATTTTTTTCTTAAATAGATTCAAGAATTTTGAACCCATAGTTAGTTGTATCACAAAAGAAAACAAAATATTTATTCCTGTAAATTATGGTGTTTTCTTTTTGAAGGGAAGTGATTGACAAAAGTATGTATAATATATATATGTATTTAGCAGCATTACCATTTGTTTTTCATTTCCTCCTTGCACTTATTCATGAGTTTATTGCAACTGTCCTTTAACCATCTGCCTGTTTTTTATTACTTCTTTCGCTTAAACTGTTTTGTTTGGTCCCAGATCGCAAGTCTAGTGAGTTGGTGAAGTTATTACATCAGTATACAATTGACTCATTCAATTTTGATTGATTTGTTTGTTGTTTTATATAATTGCGTAGGCATGTTATGAAAATGAGGAAGATAATAATACATCAACAGCCTCATCACCTGGAGGACAAGGGTGGGCTCAGCGGGTCAAAGGCTGGTTTAGTTCGGTACGTTTTCTAGCAATTACCAAAGTAAATATTAAAATATTAAAAAAAGTTCATGAGTCTTCTAAAATTGTATTTATTAACATTGATCGATTATTAAAAATCAAAAAACATCTAATATGAATTTAACTACATACATATATGTACCTGTTGAATTGAGAAAGAAGACCGCTCACAAGCCATGCCTACACCCTGTGTGCCCCAAATATCAATAGTATTACATTTCACAAAATGAATTTAAACCAAACTACCATATATGTATATGTACTTTAACATTTATCGATATAATTTTCTTTTAAAACCATCATACTACTCAATTTATAATTCTATTTTAAACCGATATACATTTGCGTACTTGTATGAAAAGTTACGTGTTAGTTTAAATTGATTTGAATTAGTACTTGTTTTTATCCATATTAATTAAAATTGTATAAAGTAAAGATTTATAACACAACTTTATTGTTATTTAACCAGAAATCACGGCAGGGTTTTGCTTACTGATTTCCAAGGCAATTTTGACGTTTTAAAATTCCTATAGGCTGTTGCTGTATGAGCTGTTTCCTTCCTTTGCATTCATTTACATGAGGATATCTTCTTTTTAAATTATAAATATAATTATATTTGTAGAATACAATTGTATTCTCGGCAAGTCATAAATGTGCATTGTTCTGTTATTTTCAGGGTTCTGACAAGAAAAAGAAGAGCACTAAATTAATAGAGCTTCCAATGGAAGTGAAGACTCATGGTTTCTCATCACCAGACTTGCAGAACTTGGTACAACAAGAGGCTAAAATGATTGCAAATGACGCCCGGGAGACCCAACGCGTTGATGCTAGGAATGCCCTTGAGGAATATGTGTACGACATGCGTAACAAACTTCAGGTAAGCATTTACTATTAACGATGTTGTAAATTAAAACTTGTTTTGACATTTGATGCGATTTTGCTATGTTTTTAAAGATAACATACATTGTTAATTATATTAATTTCAAAAAGGAGTGCGTTGATATCTTACATAGTGACCGTTTAAAATGTTCAATTAATTTCTTGTTACGAAGAAAAACTAAATGGCAAAGTTCAAAAACCGAACTTTTATACTAATGCAACTAGCAAGAATCAAAGCTAGGGAAATACCTCAAGTCGCAAAACGACATAATTGTTTGGATTCCGATTCTCTTGTTAATTAACTATATATGTATCGGGATTTCCAACCAATAGAAAATATGGATTTCTAAGTGTAGTTTCGGCTATTTTAAATATGTCAGATTCTGTAATTTTTTTACAATTTCATCATGGACATATATACGCACGAACAACATTATCAAAGTAAATACTAAAATCATCTTCTGCGATGGGGCTCATTTTCGTCTGAGTATTGCGGTAAATGAACTAAATTGTCGATTCTGGTTTTTGGGCGGGTGGAATCATCGGTCCGTACTTCTTTTGAAATTAAGCTGGTGACTGCGTTACTGTCAATGGAGAGCGGTATAAATAGATGATAACCAACTTTTTATGACCGCAATTGGAAGAAGTTGGCCGTGACAACATCTGGTTCCAACAAGTCGGGGCTACGTGTCACACAGTATCGAAACAACCGAATTATTGCGCGATAAGTTTAGAGATTCGATTATTTCAAGAAATTGTGACATTTAATGGCCTCCAAGAAGATGTGATTCAACAGTATTAGACTACTTCTTGTAATAAACCAGACTTTCTTCAAGCTTTAGAAGTCAATATTGAACGTGCTATTTATGATGTACGACTTGATTTAGTGGAAAAAGTAAATAAAAAACATTTGAAATCGATCAGGCGGGTCCTGAGATATGTGGTTTCACCTAAAAGTGGGCGGTCCACGCCCATTCTCCAGTTTTCACTCTTAGTAAGCCTTCTCATACCATCTTGTATGTGGAATTTGTTGTCTCTCAACAACCACACAGATACGCTTTTTCCAAAAGGCCATCTTACTTGGACAATCAAATCCTTTCTCATGGACTTTAGCTAAAATAATAATATAACAAGATGTACATCATTTGTATATATTAATACTTGTATATTTGTAAATATTAATCTTAAACAATGATTTCTTTCAGGGTGGTCCACTTGAACGTTATGTTTTGGAAGCAGACCGTGAAGCCATTTGCTCTCAACTTAATGATCTCGAAAACTGGTTGTATGAGGAGGGAGAAGATTGTGATCGTGATACGTATGTTAATAAATTGAAAGGACTTCATACCCAAACAGATCCTATCAAAGAACGCGCTAATGATTACGAGAATGCTCCAACCGCATTTGACGAACTTAACCATAGCATCCAAGTAGCGCGCGCTTCTATAAATGAGTTCAAAAAGGGCGCTCCTAAATATGATCACCTAACAGAGGCCGAATTCTTGAACATCTCTGAGGCAGCCGATAAAGCGCAGAAGTGGCTAGATAGTAATATGGCAAAATTTACACAAACGCCACGCATGCATGACAGTCCTGTCAAAGTTGCCGATATACGCCATGAAGTACAGACGCTGAATGCTTGCGTCAATTCGGTTATTAATCGTCCTAAACCAAAACCAGCTGCGAAACCAGCGCCTGCGAAAGATGCCAATGCAGCGGGAGCGGGCGAGCAGAATGGTGAAAATGCAGAGAAAGAAAACGATAAAACAGCACATAATCCAATGGATGATGCTACCATGGATGTGGAATAAATAAAACAAGAACTAGTTGCTTTTGTGGTGGGGGTGTTTATAGAATGTAAGTCGTCCTGCCTATACGTTAGGAAGCCAGAAAATATAAAACAAACACGAGCTTTTTTCTGCTTTGAAATAACAAAATGCGTATGATATCTGTGGTTAGGCGAGCATCGAATTAAAAGTGAAGTGAGAGTGAGAAGAGGGATATATCTTCGTAATATTGCAGTTGGGGGCGATAATAGGTACCAATATTGCCACTGAGAACAGTCAGTAAATATTGAGATAAAAATAGAAAACAAACGCCGTGTGAATTCTGTTATTACTTACATACAAACTCAATTAAAAGAAATTCAATATTTGCAATAAAAATAATGATTTTAATTTTTACTAATTTAATAAAATATTGACCAAATAACATATAACCGAAAATAAATCAATTCCTAAATATCAGGTGCAAATCAGATTACAATCAATGCTTTGGCTAAAAACTCTTAATCTTTGATTCACAAAAATGCTTTCAACTTATTATTTTGTCTATTGAAATTGGAGTAAATATATTTTTTTAAATTAATATTGTATAAGCAAAATAATCACTGAGTCCTCCTAATAATGTTTTCCCTTAAAGAAACAAATTAAATTACAAACAGCTCGAATGGGAAAATTTTATATTCGCAGAAATACCGAGGATTCAGCGACAGCTAATATTGTATCAACTTTATGTTGATGAATTTCAGAATTTGTAAAATTCTTGGCATTTTTAGAATGTAATTTAAATTTATCAGACACCATATAATTTTATTTATATTACCACATGGACCGCCATTGGAGATGCAATGCACCATACGATGATGACATTTCTGTTGCTTTACTTTTAAGCTTATGAACAATTATGTAGGTATGAAGAAGTGACAGCTATAAACTTACATACATACGTATTATCACATTGCAAAGCGCATTCACGTAATAATTAAGGTTATGTATGTATGTACAATGTAATTGAATTAATTGCTGCGGTATTAATTTCTAGAATTTAGCAGATTTTTCAAATAATAAAATTTACAGTTTGGACTAAATTGAATTTATAAAGGAATACACCTAATCTAATAAACTAAAACGAAATAAACAACACTCAACAACAATTGCTGGTTGCATTTGGTCATTTATTTTACAGAGGGTAAAAGAAATTAGATTATTATGTGACTGGACATCTCAGTTCTATACTTGGCGGTAATCTATGTACACCCGCGGCCAAGCGTAACAACATATTCAAAAAGAATAACGGGAAATCTAATATAGCGTCGGTCCACCTCTAGCGGATATTACAGCTTCGATACGAGCAGGCATTGACCCAACAAGTTTCTCCAAAACACTACTTGAAATTTCCTCCTTCCAAACACTTTTTAACATTTTTTTTCGGACTTAACGATTGATATATGTTTGACACAACTTATTTTTTTTAATATTTTATATTTGTGTAAGTCAAAGATCACCTCGTTAAAACTTAACGGAAAAATTCCATTACCGCAACAAGTACCGTTACAATGAGTGATAGAACACGTGTTCGCTAGAAATTTCTTAATGGTAAGTTACGCTTGGCCGCGGGGGTATATAGATATATGTATGTATATAGCGTTACAAATATGTGGGTTGAGTTAAAAAATAAATAGGTTTCTAAATATAATTTATTTACTTTGAATACGGCTTAACAGTTCTGTTCAATAGACGTCGAAATCATATGGAACATGTTAGATTTTCACCGTATCCTTTTACATTAAAATACATAAATGAAGCAACAATGAAAATATTAAAACAAAATTCATCACTATAGTATTTGTGACAAGTAGTAGCTCCCAGCTTTTCTAGCTTACATACATATGTACATAATGTATATCGAAAATGGTGATATTCATGCCTATGAATATTGGTAAACTTGTGAGGTATTCTAGTGAAAGATTGGAGATTGCTTTCTAATGATTTTAAAACTGAAAACGAAAATGAGGGGTCCCATTTTTAATAATATGGCTTTGCTTTTTTTGTTTGACATCCTTTTCGGTCAAAAAATACATTTTTCCTTTGTGTGATCAATTCGAGGAAACCTGTTTTTATTTTATACAAATTAACAAATTTTACTTAACTGCGATCACTGACGCCTACAATTCGGTCAGGTTTGTTCGACCTTCTTGTGTCACGTATTGTGAAATAAGAAATATTAATGCTCAGTATAAGAAACATTTTGAGCAGCCTTTCTAACGAACCATCCTAAAGGTCCCAAATCGGCTATTAAAAATACTGCAGTATTTAAATACGAGTTGCAAATTTCTGAAGTGATCGTCTGATCTTTATCGAGATGTCAAGCCAGAATGAGGGAAGAATGATGTGGCATCTAAAAGTGAGAAAAAAGCTATTGTTTCGCTTTTGGAAAAGAAAAATGTTTTTTAGGAAGGAATATGGGACTTACTTCAGAGATCTGTCATCAAGTGCAACAGTACAGTAATCAAACCATTACTTTCTAAAACACACATTGAAAAATGTTGCATTGGGCGCAGGAATACATCAATCGTAATTGTTGGAGCAATGTAATATTTACGGATTATATTAGGTTATCAAAAAAGTCTTGCGGTATTTTCGCTAGTTGGCGCTGAAAGCGCGTAGTTCTAGTTTTATTCGTCGCATCGGGTCATGCTATACCTTTTTGAAAAGCTCATTTCACGCGTTAACACGTGTTTGATTGATTGTCGTTTCTTTTAAGTCGTTCGTGAGTTATAGCGTCGCAAACATGGAGCAAAATAAAGAGAAAATACGGCATATTTTACAGTACTGCTACGATAAAGGCAAAAATGCATCTCAAGCCGCCAATAAAATTTGTGCAGTTTATGGACCCGATACAGTTTCCATTTCCACCGCACAACGATGGTTTCAACGTTTTCGTTCTGGTGTAGAGGTGGTCGAAGATGCGCCACACTCCGGAAGGCCTGTCGTCGAAAGTTGCGATGAAATCGTTGAATTGGTCGAAAGAGACCGGCATAGTAGCAGCCGCAGCATCGGTCAAGAGCTGGGCATGAGTCATCAAAAATCCATTTCAATTTCAATAAAAAAAAAATTCAATAAAAATACCGCAAGACTTTTTTGACAACTCATTATTAACTTTGATATTGTTCTATCCCTTGAGACGAGTTTGGGTAAGGGTGCTTCCATTTATTGTTTTGAGGTGCTTCACGGGAATCCTGAACGCCAGCACAATGATAAAATAGTATAAAAATCTATATGTGAATGTAATGCTTTACGACAAAAATAACCATACGTGGATACTGCAAGAAGAATATGAATCGAAACATTGGAAACTAGAAAACTATATTGTTACTTTAGATTGGCCATAACAGCCGCCAGATCCCAATTCAAAAGAGAATGTTTGGGCTTTAATAAACTGTACTACTGTAACAAAACAATAGGGGTATTCTCTTGCTCTTGCAAGATTGCAGATTGCAAAAATACTATACCGAAATATACAAGAGCACGAGAGTACCCATTGCAGAATCTAGTGATATATGAATGGCTAATTCGGTCAATTTGTTGTGAATGACTATTAAGCATGGCTATTGTGAATTGGCGCACCTTCTGCATACATTTTTAAGAAAAAAAACTGTAACAAATATTTAAAATTTAAATAGAAATAATAAAATCCATTTAAAACTTATCTTCCTCAACAATTTAACGACGTAATATGTCTTTATGTAAAATGGCAACTACAACAGGGTTGCAATTATATTTTTGCGTGACATTGCACGCAAATATACATAAGTAGGTTTTGGTTTGACATATTTTACAGACCTTGCAAATATTTTTCTGCGTGTGTTTGTTGTTGTGCCGGTGTAAATATGCAATTCTTCCGCCGTGCACCGGGTTTTGCAAGAGCAAGAGAATACCCCTAATGTATTTTCTATAATTACAAAAAACTGATAATAATACGTCAAAACTTTTTTTGGAATTCTTTGTTTATAATCTGGCAGCCTATTTAGTAGAAGTTATCGATAAATAAATTGTATTGAACTTATAAGTAACTTTGTGCAATAAATAAAATGTGGACCGTGTGGCCTAATGGATAAGGCGTCGGACTTCGGATCCGAAGATTGCAGGTTCGAGTCCTGTCACGGTCGCTAGTATAATAATTTTTTTTTATTTTGTTTCGTGGAGAGAATATATTTTATTACATATATTTATTTTGCCAAAAAGTTTCGCTCAACGTACTCTGGCTCGATTTAATAAAAGTGTTAGTCTTAAAATATCAAAAAACTTGGTAGCAGTTACACGGTCAGAACTCCCAAGTCTAGTGAAGACTGCACTTGAGCGAATAAGGAAAAATTGTGCAATTTCTGTAAACTGGTATTTTTTGATAAAAAGCTTTTTGTGTTACAAGCAAGCCACAATTCACAAAATGACCGCGTTTATGCAACCAGTATGTCTGAGTTTTCAGCTGATAAAACAGCTATTGAAAGGTATTAAAACACAAACTCTTTTATTGTTTGCTAAGCCATATCTACTTCATCTCCTTTTTATTGGCAAAGGAGTAAAAATTAACGCAAAATATTATTTGGGCAAGTGCTTGTTGGACACTTCTCTGCTTATGCATCCAGGCTGTTTGGCAATAATCCATAGTGCTTTCGACAAGATTCTTAGAGCAAGAATTGTTCAGCAGTGGTGCAAAGGCAATTAAGGTGAATAATTTGTATTACAATAGACATAATGTAAGTCTATAGGTTAACTAATATTAACAAGTTTTCAATTGTATAGTTCAGTTTTTAAGGTCCAATCAGTATATAAATGATTGATGAGATCGCCACTAGTCTCTCAGTTTTTCAGATGTCTAACTGAAATTTTGCATAAGTTCTTTTCTCCCCAAAAAGCAACTCAATATTGAATAAAGCTGCCATATGAGCTTATTGATCAAAACCAAGGCATCGTATGGAAAACTTTTTTATTTGAAAACGAAATTCGACTTAAACTGTTGTCCTAGACAATGCTAAACTCTCTGAATCTTCTCTTCAAATCGGACTACGAGGCATATAGCTGACTGTTAAAAAGCTGGCAATCCAGATCAAAATCCAGATAAAGATCCTTTTATACCCTTTTAAGCTATAAAGAGTCACTGGTGAGTGGTATTATTGCTTCGATATTATTGTATTTATTTGTAACACTAGTCAAAAGTGGTTTTGTGTCAGTGATATTTACAATTATTATTATTAGGACTATGTGACAAATGGTACAATTTTATCTGTTTTGAGTTGAATTTCTATGATGTAAACAAATTTTATATTTTGCCTTGCCAAATGGAAAGTAAAATATTTGAAACTCAAAAGAAACACAGCATCGAAGAATTTTTGTCTTGTTAATTAAATTAATAAATACATTCAAAAAATGTACATATACATACATATGTGCAAGCGATAACTTGAATAAAAATTTAATTATCGTAATGAAACTTGGTATATATAAATGATCAGGATGACGACACGAGTTTAAATTCGGGTGACTGCCTCTCTGTCCGTTCGTCCGTTCGAGTAAAAATTGATGAAACAGTGATATTAAATTTTATTCCCGGGATAAGAAGGCTTTATACGACCCATCGAAACAGAAGGAGCCTTAAAAGTTTTTAAAGAATTTTATCGATTGGTTCAATAAGTTATTTTAAATCGACTCAGTCCTATTACTTTCCGAAAAAAACCCTGTATTAGTTGTCAAAATTTTACATGGCCCTTAAGCCCGGTAAAATTCTGACATTCGGATTCACGTCCATAAATGTAAACATTTTATCTGCCAGAATTTTAATTTTTCTACCGTTTGGCACATAATCTAACCAGAGAATGAGAAGAATAGAGAAGACGCAAATGTTAAATCCAATCTTTTTAAGTACTAATTTGTAGATTTCACATTAGCAAACATCGAAAACACAACTTCGGAAGTAAGGGCTAAGTTCGGCTTAGCGGAATATTTCATACTCTTGTAACTTCCAAGGATTAAAGCCGAAGTAATACTTGAAGGTACATAAGGCTTGATAGTTATATGGGATTTAGGGCAAGTTTTCACCCCATTTTATTCATTCTAAGCACTCTTTGTGCACTGTAGTTAGTAAAACCGGGTGGCTTGTGTTAGTTCAAAAATCTTTATATTAGGTATGTGGGGGCTAAACGAAGTATTGACCGGATCAAGCCATTTCTGTCACACAGACATACATTTATCGGGAGAGGATTATCTTCAAATTTTAATTATATATCTCATACATTGAGCGATATTTAGGTAAAAAGTCAACTATAGCCACTGGGTCCACATTTCGGTACCTAATGGCTTGAACAATAAACCTATTAGATTACGCTCATCCTCACTTTTTACCACGAAATACTTGTACCAAATTCAACCAAGATATCTTAGTTTTTATCCATGTTCTCGCTTGCACAGACAGACGGACGGATGGATAGACAGTCACTCGGATTTTAACTCGTCTCATTACCCTGATTATTTATAGCCCTATATACATATAACTCGATTATTTTTGGTTAGGATTATACAAACAACCGCTAGGTAAACAAAACTATTACAGTCTGTAGAAACATGTTGCAAGAGTATAAAAATACATAAAGTAACGAAGAAACGGCATCATTGCTCCAATATAAACAAAAGAGAACAACTAATTTATATGTTGCCACTTCGGGCATAACTTTTGGCAAATGCTTGGCTGTTAACAGAGCGTCAGTCATCTGAATTTGGTATCTATGAGACTGTCTTCTTTATATGTAGGTTACGTGAACTCGATCTCTTTGTGCTTATGAGATGCATATGTACATAAGTATGTTATTCCAACGATTGTTAGCTGTTTAAAGCTTGAGTTCAGTCAAAAATGGCGAACAACAGTGTCTTAAATTATATTTAAACTGTAAAAAAATTTAAAAATTGTTCTCTTCGCCCTTGAGTCTTATGTCCAATGAAAGGTAAATTTTCAACTCTAAACGCAAATATCTCGAAAACTATTTGCTGCGGCTGCGGCTATAACCATATATATTCTTGATCTGGAGAACCTCCTCTATCCGACCATACCCATTTTATTTCCGAAATCCTCGGACGGTATTCTGAAGCCGACCCAACAGCGCATTCAACAGCTATCAGATGCTTACTTATGGCACTTTATAGGTTTCCGGTTATTGGCGATTTGTGGGCGTGGCAGTGGTCCAATTACGCCCATCTACGAACTCGAACTTTTTTTGTACTAAGAAACCTGCATACCAAGTTTCATCAAGATATCTCAATTTTTACTCAAGTTACAACTTGCACGGACGGACGGACGGACAGACAGACAGTCAACCGGATTCCAACTTTTCTTTCTTATATATACCCATTTATATATGTATATATAACCCTACATCTATCACGATTAGTTTTAGGTGGTACGTACAACCGTTAGGTGAATAAAACTAAAATACTCAGTAGCAACTGGTTGCAAGAGTATAAAAATGACACATAGCTGAATTAGAAAAGCCTGAAGTAAATACATATATAGTTACACCAGAATATTTAAATATATTTATATTAACAATAGCTACAGGTGAAAACCTTGCTGGTTGTATATGTATAAATTTACCTATAAAGTAAAGAATTCGAGCAAAACTAGGGCACTGAATGCAGAATCAAAGGAAGAAAGAAACCTAAAATTTTTCGTTTTAATTAAATATTCTTTCGAAAAT
Source organism: Bactrocera neohumeralis (assembly GCF_024586455.1). NCBI lineage: Eukaryota > Metazoa > Arthropoda > Insecta > Diptera > Tephritidae > Bactrocera > Bactrocera neohumeralis. Next base: position 54,346,841 of record NC_065923.1, read on the forward strand.
TTCTTCATTTGGTCGATCGCTGTCGTTGAGTTAACATGGCGAAATTTAAACGATTTTTTTCCAAACTACTAGTGCTCTTGGCGCTTTTGGCTTTGTGTGTCGAGGGGCAACAGCAGCAAAAGATGAGTGACAAGCGCCAAAAGTCGGATCAAGTTCACAAACAAAAACCAATAAGTCAAATAATTAAAGAACGACCGGTGAACACTCAAAAGCTCCGTTACATTACAAAGGAAATTCCCAACTTGGGACGCCTTCGGGGCCGTGCATTTAAAACGGTATGGTCAGGTGAAAACATAATGCAATTTCTTGACATTCCCTATGCAAAGTCTCCAGTTGGTTCGTTGCGCTTTAAGGTTCGTAGGCTATTATTTGGCTTTGCTTTATTTTCGTTTTCATTATTATGTCTTTTTATTTTCAAATATTTTACACTATAGCCTCCTGTGCCAGCAGAGCCGTGGGAGGGAACACTGAATGCTCACAAAGCTCATGTGGGTTGTCCATCTCTTCAAGATTTACACAAACTTAAGCTTTGGCGAAAGGAGAAAATTGACTTTGAAAACTGTCTGCGTTTAACTATCAATACGAAAAATGTAAGTTACCGAATCAAAGTATTATAAAGAATATGAAATATACTATAAGTGAATAAGAAATGATGATGATCTTTGGTGGCGAATATTTAAATATTAGAGGTATTTATGCACTCGCCCCACGTTGCTAGGGAGTAAAGAGCTTTATTCACCTAACGTATATACATATATTATAAGTACATAAATGATTAGGATCACGAGACGAGTTGAAATCCGAGTTAGTGTCTGTCCGTTAGTCCGTGCAAGCGATAACTTGAGTGAAAAATGAAATATCTTGATGAAATTGTACATATGTATGGTTTGTTCCTTGGAGCCCAAGTAGGGTTGGTATTGCAGATGGGCGTTAAGCGAAAACTTATAAAGTGCTATAACTAAGCCGCACATTAAGATATAAAACTATAATTTGAAAAGCTTAATAAAGTGAGAGTGGCCCCGCCCCTAATAAGTTTAATGTACATACCTATGGATCTCATAAACCATAATAATTTGTAAAGTTCAAAAAAAATTGGGAGTGACTCCACTTCCAAATACGTTTAATGTACATGTCTCATAAAGCTTAAAAGCTATATCAACCAAATTTGCTTTCTTTGACACTTCGTTTGACAGTGTGAAAATGAATGAAATCGGATGATAACCCTTCCCTTCCCTATATGTATGTATATCTAATATTACTAGAAGTGCGATAACTCGATAAATAAACGGTGTCAAAATTAGACAACAGGCGTTATATTGCTCACCTCTATGTGAATCCTGTATCTCAGAAACAATTTTACCAATTTCTATCAAAATGTGGATCAGTGCCAATCATCGTTGAAATTCGGAGAGAATCTTTTGCCAATAATAATGTGCGATTTTGTCAATAATATCTTAAATCGGGTCAACCCTACCCTTAGCTCCCATATACATAATATAAATATTTTCGAATTTCCGCTATATCAATAAGTTTTAACAAAATTCAGAGATTTCAAACTTCCGGTTGACTTTATACAATATATGTATATCGGTCCATCTGCGAAACTTTTTAATGAAAATCTTTGAGCATCTTTTCTGGTAATAATATGTCGTACTGCCAATATACCCTACAGTGATTTAGGCAAATGCGGAATTCTCCGCCCTTTTTAAGCTTATTTTGCCAACAAAATTTAACTTTTCAAAAATATTCACGTAAGTTTATTATACATAAACAAGTAAGGAAGAGCTATGTTCGTTTGCAACGGAAGTTTGAAAATTTTTGTACTAGGTATCTGGGGGGCTTGAGCCGATATTATCTACATTTGACATACGGGCTTAGTATTATCTGGAAATGGTTTTTTCTGAATTTCAATAATATATCTCACACATTGACCGCTATTTTCGATAAAAATTACTTAACAGCAACTGGTTTTAACATATTCGCTATCTGAAGGTTTGAACTTTTATAGTTGGATTTTCACAATTTTTGGTCGGCCCTGCCATATGTGCAAGTTAGGGAAGTACCTAGGACGGTAATTTGGCTAACTTTCATTATCACCCAGTCATTGTCGCTACGTTGCAAATTCGCCGTTTAATTATGTGGGGGAAGATGAGCCAGTTCGCGATTTTAAGCAAAATTTTAAAATTAATTTCTATTTGCCATTATTGATTATGATTTTGATTTTGTAATTGATTTAAGAAATGTTTAACTTTAAACTCTAATTTTATTTTTTAAACATGTTCCAACATTTAATTTACAACATAAAATCAATAGGGAGTTTGCTCATTTTACTAAATCTTTCTATTATTTTTTCTGGTTCCACAGCAATTTCGTAGTTTATGTTGAGGAGTGCTAAGCCGTTCAATCTTTTCTGAAGCATCGTTGTTCTGAGCTAAGTCTTGATTCGGCGCAAAGAAGAAAAGGATCGTTCAGTGTTAGCATTTGTGCCTGGCAAAGGCTTTCTAAGGAAAAAAGCACTTGTGTTCTCGTAGTCATTTTCATTTTCCATGGTTGTTGAAAAAGCGCTACTTCTGCTTTGAGCTTCATTTTTGGCAGTTTTTTGTTTCCGGGCAAGATTTTCCCAAAACGTCTAATTAGGCATTCAATGAGTACAGTTAAATCCTTTACTTCCAAATTTCAAGAACTTCATCGGAAAACCGCGTTTTTAAATCTTGCATGACCGTGTCAATGAGCGGAATGTATGCAGAAACTCTGTAAAAGTCTTCACAGCTTTGAGATGGGTGATTGTTTCGATGACTCTGACGACCACATATTCCGGGCTTTTCCGCTTCAACATCTAATTTTTCAACTATCTGTGTAGCATTTGAAAAAATTTCATTAAAATGATGATCAGCATTCATTCTTCGCGTGTTCAGTGTTGCAAACAATGTTCTTATGACGTTTGATGCTTTCGCAAGAATCACACTAAGTGGCTGCGTCACAAAACATCACTGAGACAAAAAAAAATCCAAAACTAAATTTGAAGTTCCACAATACTGTGACTAAATACAACGCTTTTACTACAGTCGTTCTATTCTTCCATTCGCTTATTTTTGTAAGTTCCTGAACGATTTCTGGAAGGGTGACTGTGAATTGATGAACGGCATGTATTTGTACTCACTTTATCTCACAAAGTTGCACAATTTTTCTGCACAAGAATTGAGCTAAAAGAGTGTTACGTTTCAGTACCTATTGCAACGTATTTCTGAACGTCCAGCCCCATATCTTTCATGTCTTTCAAAACCAACTGCCCTAACACAGCTCCCGTGAGTGAAATCTCCTCTTGGTTGCTTTCTTCAATACTTATACTACTGTGATCAAATTGAAAGTTGAATGTTTAATTTATATTTCGGGTATTTTTCGAAACGGTAATTTTTTTTCTGTAAGTTGGTAGTACCGTTAATTACATATACATATACTAAATTTCACGTCAAAATATTCATTAGTATTTGAGATACGCGTCGTTTTGTGAGGCTCTAAAAGTGCTATGATGGCTGGAAAATTCCTTGGCATAAGTGTATTGCAGCGGGAGGGGATTACTTTGAAGGAGATGAAATGGACAAAATTCACATTTTAATTTGACCACAGTAGTATTTCCTTATAAATTTTTGTACATATGTGGCTCGAATTTGCTTGCGTAAACATACAGACAAATGTGCCAAAGAAATAATATACATAATAAATATGTATGGTCTGTCCTGGTAAGCCTTTGTTTATTTTGCATGTCGGACCGTGCGCAAGAAATACATTTTTAAAACTTTATTGAAAATAAGATAAATCTGTCTTTGATTTTTTATGATATTTGTGGTTCATTGGAAATAATTTATAACTTTTTACTTTTGGGGGAGAGGAGGGGTAACTCTCCCTCAGTTCCCCCTCCCGTGGATCCGCCCCTGCCTGTTTACAAGACCATTAAAATGATTTCAATAATTTCTTTTACAGTTCAGTGGAAATGCACCCGTCATGGTTTACATTCATGGCGACTTTCTTTATGAAGGTAGCAGCACAGAGGCAACTCCTGGATATTTATTAGAAGAAGATATTGTGTTAGTCTCTGTACGTTATCGTTTGGGTCCATTTGGTTTCTTGTCAACGATGACCGATGAAATACCCGGAAATGCCGCAGTGCAAGACGTTATTTTGGCGCTAAAATGGATTCAACAGTACATTGCAGGTTTTGGAGGTGATCCTACTCGGGTTACCCTTTTTGGTCAAGTTGGTGGATCAGCTTTGATTAATGTATTAACTATGACTCCAGCAGTAAGTGTATCGCAACCGAATTATTATTGTTCTCAGAAGTTCTCAAAAGTCTAAAAATGTTTTAGGTTCCCGATGGTCTATTTCATCGCGTTATTTATCAATCCGGTACGGCGTTATCTCCCGCTTTCATTACTGATAATCCACTCCCTGCAAGTAAAGATATAGCGAAATACGCAGGCTGCAAGAATATTAGAAAAGTAGAAGCGATCAATAAGTGTTTGCGAAAAATGAATACCACCACTCTATTGAATGCATTCAGTGCACATGGCGACGCCAATGCACATTTGGGGGTTGGCAATTATGGAGGCGTTCAATTCGTTATCGGTGGCCCATCGGGAATCCTACCAAAACATCCAAGCGAACTATTAGCATCCGGAGAGTTTAAAGCATATCCCACACTCGGTGGTAGCGTTAAAAATGGCGGCACATTTTTGCTCAAAGGTGGAATATCAGTTTATTTAATGGAAATAATCTAACATAACTGTTTTTGTTATAGATATTTATATTGATAACTTCAATGAGACTATTATTGATGATCAACTTGATGGCATGGGCTATATTGACCACATAATAGCCCAGACTAATGGCGACGATCCTACTGGTGCTTGGAGAAAATTTGCACGAGATGCAGTTTTCACAAATGAAGAGATCAAGAATGGATCCTTTTACAAACTCGTCCCAGGGCTGATTGATGTAAGAATCGATATTTACTTCTCTAATGACTTCATTAATGCTTTGAAACATATTATTTAATATTTACAGTTGTGCAGCACTATACCATTTAAAAACCCTGTTCTATTGACCTTACAAGCGAATGCAAAGAAACTTCCAAATAGCACTTATCTTTTCACATTCGATTATGAAGGCGAACTAAACCGTTATTCTGTTAGCGAAGATGTGGATGGTTCAGCGCCTTTTGGCCTTGGTGTCTCATTAACCGACGACAATTTGTATCTTTTCCCCTGGCCAAGACAAAAATCTTTAAATCTAAATCGTGACATTAAAGTTGCTCAACGAATGGTGGCCTTTTGGACGTCGTTCGCAGCCAATGGCGTACCAACTGCACCAAACACACCCGCATGGCCAGCTATGACAGCAGAAACTGGTCCATACTTAAAAATCGGTCGTATTGTAACAGTGGGTGAAAACTACATTGATGAATATAATATTGCTGTAAAGGAGACTCGGCAGGGATATAACTTGGTTAACGACGACTTCTTTGGCAGTTTAGTAGAAGTAACTGAATCTGAAAAAGACGCTGATGAAGATAATGATAAGGAGGATATTGGTAGAAACTTAAACTTTGTATTCATAGCGAATAGTGGTGCACGATTTGGTTTAACTAACTACGAATAAATCTGATTGTGATGCTAAAAATAAAATTATTTATATAGTTACTTATGTACGAGAACTTAAAATTATATATGTACATATGTATGTATGTATATATTATTGAAATAAAGTGAGCAAAAGAACACATTCGTATGTAAAAGCTTGTTTGATGTCTTCTGGCTAACTGAAACTAGATTGTTAACGTTTACCTTAATCTAAATTAATAATACGCATGAAATGTGTATTTCAAATTTTAAATATTTCGAATGAAAAGAGAACTGCACTTCAAAATTATATGAAAATTCTTTCTTGGTATCGTCAGAGTTTGATTATTATCAAAATTAGTATTTACCTATCGTAGATGCGGCCAGGCACTCCTGTGCCTCTCATTTTAACAAATCAACTAATCTTATAATACAATATTTTCGATATCATAGCTTTGATGCAAGTAAAACTGGTAAATTTAATTGACTGTTGCGAGTCTTATACCACTATATATTTTAGAAAACAAATCGTTGAAAATATGTGTAGAATTACCAACGTAATTTTCTATTTGGTAAGTATGTCGAAGAGCAAGAGACTTAAAACTCAGCAGCATAATAATAGCTTATATGCAATGCCATTCTAATTATATGAATCTCGATTAAGAAAAATCTTTAGTTCCCATTTTTTGGTGAATAATTAATTTAGGCGAGTGCCATTAAACTTCAAGCTTTGTTTACAATCATCCAAGATGTACGCAACATGAAAGAATCAAGATTCTGTTTCATCGGATACTATATAGCAGAAACCGATTTACTCTTTCAAGCAATTCTTGATAATTTTTTGTAATATAGGTTTAAATAACAAATGTAGTTAATAATAGTTTTCAGATATAACCATTTTCAACAGCGGCTCTTAATACTTAACATTAAAATTAGCATCACTGTTGGTTAATTTATGGTTTTCGTATTTTTCTTTCTTTCAGCAGATATTTTGCTAAAAGTTTTTTTTAACTTAAATTAAATAAAAAATCATATTTTTACTTCCCTTTTACAGAACTGATTTATTATCGTTTGCATATTTAATGGATTTATCATGTTTGACCTAAATAAATACGTTAACGAAAATGATGGAAGTGACACCAAAATCTTGTCCAAAGCGAACTGGTACATATGTATGTATGTAAATGTACCTGGCTTTAGATGTTGACTACTAACATATGATTAAGCTTATTTTTATACTCTTGGAGCATGTTGCTACAGAGTATAACAGTTTTGTCTACCTAATGGTTGTATGTATCACCTAAAGCCAATCGAGATAGATAAAGAGTTATGTACTATATAAGTATGTAATGGGTTGTCAAAAAAGTCTTGCGGTATTTTTATTGATTTTTTTTTTTATTGAAATTGAAATGAATTTTTGATGACTCATGCCCAGCTCTTGACCGATGCTACGGCTGCTACTATGCCGGTCTCTTTCGTCCAATTCAGCGATTTTATCGCAATTTTAGACGACAGGCCTTCCGGAGCGTGGCGCATCTTCGACCACCTCTACACCAGAACGAAAACGTTGAAACCATCGTTGTGCGGTGGAAATGGAAACTGTATCGGGTCCATAAACTGCACAAATTTTATTGGCGGCTTGAGATGCATTTTTGCCTTTATCGTAGTAGTACTGTAAAATATGCCGTATTTTCTCTTTATTTTGCTCCATGTTTGCGGCGCTATAACTCACGAACGACTTAAAAGAATCGACAATCAATCAAACACGTGTTAGCGCGTGAAATGAGCTTTCCAAAAAGGTATAGCATGACCCGGTGCGACGAATAGCACTAGAACTACGCGCTTTCAGCGCCAACTCGCGAAAATACCGTAAGACTTTTTTGACAACCTATTATATGACGAGACAAATTGAAATCCGGGTGAATGTCTGTCTGTCCGTCCATCTGACAGTGCAAGCTGTAACTTGAGTAAAAATTAGAATATCTTGATAAAACTAGTACACATGCTCCGTGGCACTTATAAAGTACCATAACTAAGCACCAAATTAAGATAAAGAAAATTTCAAATTTGGCACAACGAATCGCATTAAGAAGAGGGACCTATGGTTGGAGATTTTTTAAAAAGTGTGCGTGTCCGCGCCCCATAATAACTTTAATGTATATATCTTCTAAACCAATAAAGCTGTATCATCCAAATTTACACAGCGCAATATTTTTCACCCGTCTTATGATAGTGTGAAAATAGACGAAATCGGATTATAACCTTGCCCACTCCCCATATAACGGGTTTCTAAAAACTACTAAAAGTGCAATAAGTAAACAACTAAATACGTCTGAGACATTAAATTTTACACTTGAGATGGTACAAGAAGGTTTTATAAGAGCCGGTGTCAAATTGGGACGATAGGCGTGGCAGCGCCCACATTCGGACTACAACCACGCCTATTTCCCATATAACACAATTTGAAATTCCATCTGATTCTTTCACATTCCACAAAATCACAAATAAAGCACTAATTAAAATAACGGAATAGAACTTTACATGAATAATGCCTTTGAAGTGTGCCATTATGACCAAAACTTTTCCAAATCGAACGGAAACTGTTCAAGCCCCAAGTAATGGTGACCACAGTACCTATAATGGACTTTTTACCGAAAATATGTGTCAATGTGTAAGAAATCCTTTACTGATAGAAGAATGTCCCAAAGTCAAAAACTGCTTAAATCCGGTCAATACTTCCCTTAGTCTCTATATACCTAATATAATGATTTTTGAACTTCCAGTTGACTTTATTCGGCTATTATGTGAGTTTTTTCAGAGATAATAATAAAGAGCATTTAATTAGTATGTGTCATGTTAATGAATGTGTAAAATATATAAAATCGAATATATAAAGCCGATTGTGATCCTTATAAGTTGAAAGAGTGTAAAATGTTCGGTTACAGCCGAACTTAGTTCTTCTTTACATGTTAGGAGTAAATTCTTAACTGGCTCCAAAGTCATGACAAAATTATTGGAATTATTTTTTGTCTTCTAATTATGTTCATACTTCCAAGAACGTAAATTGTACAATGCGAAAATAGAGCTTAGGTAACATGGTTCAAAATATTCATTAATAACTTCAGCGGATTTAGCAAATTTTGTACTAAAAATCCGTTGCATGGAGTATAAGTGAGGCCTTCGGAAGATTGTTACCAAGTATAATATAATAGATACACTCATATGTATGTATGTATATCTCCGTTATATATGATTAGCGGTAATAACCGCATTTTGCCTATTTTAACATTTTAATACAAGTACTAAGAACTAAGTAGCATTTTAATACCAACAAAAGCTTACAAAACTCTGCAATGTAAGAAATTCAATGATCATGCATATTCATTCTTCCGAATTGGAACTATTTACTAATACTTGTACATAAAGATTGGCCATTATGTCACCGGTTAGCCCACATCTTTATTTCAAAATAGACTTACTTGGATTTATGATATTCTCGTCAGATATAAGTAATATTTTTGCACAATAATTAACCTATATTTTAATATTGAAATATATGTATTTATTCAATTCGGCTCGTGATGAAACTAGTTCATTCCTAATTATATTCACAACCTCGATTGAGATATATAAGTAATAAAACAACAGCAAAGATTAATTGGGGCATTACTATTTTAACTTTTACTTCTTCTATGGCTTTGTAAATCTGATAATTTTATGCAGCTACTGTTGGGAGAAAGGGACGTCAAAAATATCTCAAATTAAATATTAACACATGAATAATGTGTTATATATATATATATATACTTATACAAAGAAGTATAATTAATAACCTTAATTCATTTTTAAATTCCTCCCGTAAACTATGTGTGATGTTCTTGTTTTGTTTTAGTTTTTTGTTTTTTGATTATACCGCTAGAACACTCATTAAGCTGAAGAGAAATCGGATTTTTGTGTCAGTATGCATAATTTAGCATTGTTGTTATTTTTGCGAATAACAATTTCTCATGTCTTTCACCAGCTATAGTCGCTTTCCTGTCTTCAGTTTATTCAACAACCAGTCTAAAGAACGGCTCAGAGCTGCGCGGTATATTCTTTAAAATTTAAGAAGAGTCTCAGTTTGACAGCTGTGGCAGCTTTGTTAAAATGTTTTATTGCGTTTATTCGAATTTCAATTAATTAAAAATCTATGTGCGGCATATACATACATAACATATTTGAACCCAAGTGTGCTTTCTTGAGGATTTCTTTAATACGAAGTTTTAAAATATGTTTGGGAAACTGTATTATTTTTACATCAATCGTTCACCACGGTGTTTGAAGTTATTTTTAACTATATTCGTTTTAATACACTCCATCCGGGCCCAATTCGATGACGATGATACTGTCATAGATTTACCCAAATTGGGCTCCATTCAAGGCAAAGTTATAGAGACAGCGTGGTCGCAAAGAGAAGTATTACAGTTTGTGGATCTCAAATATGCGGAAGCTCCTACAGGAAAATATAGGTTTAAGGTGTGACTTTATATAACATCTGAAGATTTAAATTAATAGAGTAAAAGGCATGCAAATTGCAAAATAAAAAGTGATTTTAGCTTTCACCTGCGAAGGACCTTTTTTCGTGAACGTTCAATGAGTTTCTAATCTCATAAACGTTCTTCTTAAACTATAAAATATTGTTCAATATTACGTAAAATACGAAAATACGTAAACTTCTATAATATCCATTTCAGGTGTATTTCTTACAGCAACTATACATTCATATATACGTATGTATATAACTAAATCTGAAAACCTAGCCAGCCAACGGTTTTATCCAAGAGAAGTTGTTTTGCTAGTTCTTTCTAGTCACGCTTTTAATTTTGAACGGTCTATTTGAATAGCAACTATTTGCTATCGTGGTCCGATCTGAAAACAAATTCTAATAACATTGTCTTGGACAGTAATCTGTGTCAAATTAGTAGAAGATATCTTGTTAAATAAAAAGGGGTTTCTTACAAAGGCTTGCTTTTGATTGGTCAATTTGCTTGACAATTATATGCTATAGCAGTCCAATCTGAATAAATTGTTCGGAGGTTAGAGCGTTATCTTAGAAAATAATCAGTTCTAAATTTTGTTAAGATATCTTGTCAAATAAAGAAGATTGTCATACTAGATTTTGATCAATCAGTTTGAATGGCGGCTATATCCTTTTTGGGGAGAAAAGAACATATGCGAAATTTTAGTTCGAAATCTGAAAACTGAGAGGCTACTTCGGATATACCCGACTAACATGGCTAAATCGACTCAGCACGTCACGCTGGTCATTTATATACTTTACAGGGTTTCCGACGATTCCTTCTGGTTGTTACCAATTTAGTGCCAAACTTGATATACCCTGTTCAGGGTATAAATATACATATAGTATATATCGAATAGGTGAAATTCTGAAACTTGTAAAAAACTATTATCAAAGTTCTGATACATATAACGCTCTCGACCGGAAAGATAATGAAGCGTAAATAACTTTGTAAAATATTAAATTAATGCATACATACATATATACAAAGCATATATCAACTCTGTGTTTTGTAAAAGACATAAACCATTTAATAAATATTCGAAACAGGTTAAAAGAAATAAAATAAAAATGGTTAACATTGGAAGTCAACATGCTAGATGCTATATTTCTTTATTAATTTCATTGTTTGAAAAATGAATCCATATTTCTTTGTCTTAATCTCAAATTACTTGGCAGCCTCCGCGCCCTGTAGAACCATGGGATGATGTCATGGATGCAACGGCAGAGAAAATCGGTTGTCCATCGGTTGTCTCAATGGAATCTTTAAAGAGACTGGATGACGTATTGGACATCGAAGACTGTCTCACATTAACGATAACCACGCCTAACACCACGGGTCGCTATCCCGTTTTAGTGTATATACATGGAGAGTATTTGTATGAGGGCAGTAACTCTGAAGCACCACCGGATTATTTGTTAGAAAAGGATATTGTATTGGTGACACCACAATATCGACTGGGCCCATTTGGTTTCCTATCAACAAAGACAGATGAAATACCTGGAAATGCGGGAGTACTTGATATATATTTGGCATTACAATTCGTCAAACACTTTATACAATATTTTGGTGGTGATGAGAATCACGTGACGCTCGCGGGTCAAGTAGGCGGTGCAGCTATTGCGCATTTACTAGCTATTTCTCCAATAGTGAGCACCACTTTCCCACAAAGAAGGAATTAAAGCAATAATAACTGTCTTTTTTCCACAAACTTACAGGTGCAAAAGGGCCTCTTTCACCAGGTAATCTATCACTCCGGGTCCGCACTGATGCCAATATTTTTGGAAGGTAACCCGCGCCAGCTTGCACAGGAGATTGCTGAAAAGGCCGAATGCAAAATGAAGACGGTGCGGGATTTAAATGAATGTTTGATGGATTTGTCACCGCTAGAATTGCTCACTGCATTTATGGCGCACGCTGTAAGTATTGTTGCTTAGCGGCTGCGTATGTACGTATGTGTTATATGGTAAATATTTTTTGAATGAAGCTCGAAAAATCTGATTTGGGCGTGGGTTATACTGGTGGAATCCAATTTACAATTGGTGGACCAAGTGGTGTCTTGCCCGTGCATCCTTATGAACTTATGCTGAATTCGAACTTTTCTTATTCAGCAATGGGTGGTTGTCCAAAAAATGTTGGATCAAGAGTTTTGAATGGTGAGTAATTGAAATATTTCAAGGACTCTTCGTCTTATACTTAATGAAAATTTTAGAAATCGTCGAAAACGATTTCGAGGGTGTCATACCAGACGATGATTATAACACATATGATTATATTGATCATATCGTTCGCCAAGTGGTAGGTACTGACAAAACGATGTTGTTGACGAGCTTCGTCACACATGACTTTTTCAACAGAAAATTAATGGAGAATGGTACATTCGGCACACTAATACCCCGTTTAATTGACGTAAGCCACAAATTTCAAGTTATTTATAAGAATAAGGTAATAATTTAATAACTTTCTTCAATAATTATTTTTCAGGTTGGTGGAACCTTAATGCATAAACTACCAGTACTGTTAGCTCTCAACATGAATAATAAACATGTTCCTGAAAATACATTCCTCTATTCTTTTGACTACATGGGTGAATTTAATCGGTATCGCGATTTGGATGAGGAGACAAACATGCAGAGTCCTTTCAAAGCGGGTGTGTCTTTAACAGATGAGGCACTCTATCTTTTTCCATACCCACAACATGTGGCCAATTTGAGTCCCCCCGATAGAACAATGGCCAAGCGCATGGTGGACTTGTGGACTTCATTTGTGATTAACGGAAATCCTTTTAGTGATGTGCGTGCGGGATATTGGCCACCAATGACCACTTTGTATGGTCCATATATGAAAATAGATGATACTTTAACAGTTAACGGAAATTACTTTAAAGAATTCTCAGCAACGTTAATAGACGAAGAAAATGGTCACAGTTTAATCAGAGAAATTTATTACCTACGAAACAATCGTTCCAAAAGCCGGCAACAAATGAAACGTAATAGGCGGAGGAAACTAAATGGTAAAAAAACTTTGGTGAAGGGCATATATTCATCGAAAATACGTGCTTAATTTGTGATATTGACTTTTATATATTAATTTAAGGAATTTTATATAATTTAAAATCCTATATAGTATCTAAAATATATACATTTACTTGACAAAAAAATGAACTGAAATTGCAACTTTTATATATACATAATATGCATAGAAATAAATACTTGATTATATTCAGACAGTAATGATGTATAAGTGCAATACAAATTAATAGATCACGAAATTATCGAAATATTTCGAAAGGAAGAGCGATAAAAAGAGATCGCAACGGCTGAGATAGTTAAACCGCGACAATATTGGCAATAAATTTAAAATATTGGTCTTAGGCTTCCCGCAACACACTTTTTCCTCTTTTATACTCTTGTAACGTGTTGCTACATAGTATAATAGTTTTGCTCACCCAACGGTTGTACGTATCAACTAAAACTAATCGAGATAGGTATAGAGTTATATACATATACATATACATATGTAAATGATCAGGATGATGAGAAAAGTTGAAATCTACGGCCACAAAACGCCATTAACCGAGAACCTTTAAAGTGTCATAACTGATCACTTAACATAGATATAAAACTGTAAGTTGGCACAAAGGGCACCTGTGGGCCAAAAATTTGGAAAAAGTGTGAGCGAATTCTAATAAGTTTAATGTACACAGTGGCGTAGCTACAACTTCGGGCGCCCGGGGCCAAGGATGTTCTGTCGCCCCCCTTTATCTTCCTACCCTGGTTCGAACAAAAGTGATTTTTTACAAAATATCTTCGATATTAAGTATATAAAATTTAGGAATTAGAAGCCACGCCAATTCTGAAGATCCAAAATTCTCACAACACGGTTTTCGAGGTAAATTTACAAGACATCTTATTAAAAGCCACAGAAAAAACCCATTTTCGCCCTATATCTTGTACACTTTTGACACAATTTGCAGGAATTTTTGTCCGAATTGAAGTTTTTAAATACCAATTTTGAAAATTTGGAGAAATAAAAGTATTTCTTACGGCCCCCTTCATGTATTGTACGATTGTAACTTTGTCTATCAAAATGGGTCGATTGGGGTCAATTTTTCTCTGAGCCCCCATTATATTAGGTATAATATAAAGATTTTCGAACTTCCAGGTGACTTTACACTGGATATATTTGAGTCATCTCAATGAAAATTTCGTAACCTGTTTTACTCATAACTCTAGCAAAACCTTGACCTTGCCCCCATTTACCTATTTTCTGGATTTTCGAGCATCCGGATGACTTTGCTCCATATGATTGGTGATCGTATGTGGGGTAATGAAACCTAGGGAACATTTTTTAGTATATATTATGATAATAGTTAATAGATAAAATCGGGTGGATACTACCCCAACTCCCATATACTACGTATAAATTATTTTCGTTTTTTTTTCACGAACCTTTTGCTGCATTTGTTGGTCAGTGCATGAGTTATATATAGTATATATATGAATAATTGTTTGTATTCCTACATCTTAAGGTATTACCCTGACTTTGATTCTTGCAAGTTGCAAGAGTATAAAATGTTCGGTTGCACCCGAATTTAGGTCTATCCTAGTTGTTTCTTCTTACTTACTTTCATATTTAATTTATAGAATGTAAATTTTTCCATAATTTTGAGCAGTTCCGAATTCCAAAATTTAACTTATAACATAGGAGAGTATTTGGTTAGTATCGTCTAATAAATAATACTGAATTTGCCTTGAAATTTTTTTTTTTATAATTTTTTGAACCATCTCTATATCCGTATATTTCTACTCGTATTTAGCCCTTTTTCTTCGTATACGTACATATTTTCAAGACATACAATTACATTTGAAACTTAAGAATAATATTGGCTTTCACGCCCAAAGAGTTACGACTGGTTCATTCCATTTAGTACGGTTGTACGTGATCTATAATGATAATTGTCTGGCTGCTGATAGCTTTGCCTATAATTTGAGTTATATTGTGGATAATAAGTCGTATAAGAAGGATGATTTAAATAGGGTCTTGGTGTAGTGGTTGTTGTGGTTGTGGTTGTCGATGTTGTGTTTGTAAAGTACTCAGGATATAAATTTGGTACTGGAATTCCATCTCCAAAATGATAATCCAATTCCAACGTTGAAGCTTTAAAATTGACAATTCTCAAGAATGGACCTATCCCATTAGTGACATTGGGCCAGACGCCTTCGACATTATTAGGAACACCAGACGTTGCAAAGTCGGTCCACATAGTAACGATTTCGCGTGATAAAGCGCGGTCTTTTGCATTTAAAATGCTCACTTCTTTCGGGTATGGGAAGAGATAAATGTTATCATCGCTAAGTGTAGCGTCAGTTTCAAATGGAAGTGGGTTTTTCAAATGACCAAAACGATGGTATTCCCTCGGTAGTCGAAAGAATATAAATATGTTGGAGCTTTCTTGTAAGTGAATCTAATCGTGTCAATTATTGGAGCACGGTATAAAATTAAATTAGTAAGCTAAAAAATAAATACATTTTTTAAAGTTTACATTTGAACATGTACAAGTAATAATAACGAAAATAAATACCTCTAGTAATCCTGGGATCAAAGAATGTAAAGTGGGATTACGTATTTCCTCTGCATTAAATATTTCACGTAATGCCAAGTTCTTCCAGACTAAATAATCTCGCGGCTGTGCTGTGTGTTTCAACACAACATTGATGTAGTCGGAAACGTTATTTGAACGCAAGCGAGATAATTCATCATAAAAACCTTAAAAAACGGAAAAGCTTAAATCACATAAATCGTTTCATGTTTATTTAAATACTAGTCAAAATAAAAGATCCAGCATCTTTGGCCATTCCAACTATTATTGGAAATGTACGATTGGAGACCAAAGCCGCAGGATGGACGGGCAGATATCCAAGGGTATCTCCTACACTTAGCTTGAAGCCTCCCATGAAATGCAAGCCACGGGGTTCGTTTTCTACCTACATTTATATATAAAATAAAATAAGTATTTGTTAACGAGATGAAATAGTTGATAATCACAGCACTCTTACATAATGCCGCTTCATGGTTTTTAGAATTTCTGTGGTGCTTAAACGCTCAAAACAATTATGAAGATTTTGTATTTCTTGGGCGCTTGTTCGCGGACAACGAGCCAAATTAGCAAAACTGCGCGCTATGGATAGAGCATCTTGTTCCAAAAACAATGGGTTCAAGGCAGTACCTGACTGTAGAATTAATCTGTGAAATAGACCTTGTGCCTAAATAAGAAATTGGCGTATATTATATATCCGATCTGTAATTATACATACAAGTATTTCAAATGTAATATTTACCTTGTCACTTAAACTTAGTGCGTGTACTAAAGTTGCTCCGCCCGCCTGACCGAATACAGTCACCTGCAGTGGATCACCGCCGAAAGCACGTATGTATTGTTGAATCCATTCTAGCGCCAACTGTATGTCGGCGAGAGCTACATTTCCGGGCATTTCATTTGTGAGTGTTGTAAGGAAGCCAAATGGTGCAAGACGGTAATTTATTGATATTAAGACAACATCTTTTTCCATGAAATAATCTGGTTGGCCTTCTTCAGCTCCTCCATCGAATAGCATTTCCCCATGGACAAATACCATCACAGGCAAAAGTCGACTTCTTCCCTGAGGTCGAATTGCATAGGAAGGTACATGAATATTTAGTGAAAGGCAATCGTCAACATTTTCACGGCGCGCTTCCGATTCTATTATGGTCACTAAATCCGGAAACTGTGGACAATGCGGCGCCACTAGTGTTGCGTCAATTGGCTCATTATTGTAGTTTTTATAAATAGTGGCTTGCTAAGAAAAAAATAAGCTTTCTTTATCCACCGAGAGAAATAAAACTGATATGATAATATTTAGCACACTCAGATTGGTATGACCTAAGGATCCAGTTATTTCATTTGAAAATATGATGCAAAAATTAACCCCACAAAATAAAAAAAAATTACAAATCGGGCGCTAATCCCTAAGTTGTAACCCACATCTGGAAACAAAATTGTAGGCACAATGAAACTTTTTCGACAGAATGAGGTGCGGTATCTCCCACAGGTCCTACGCTCTCGAAAATTAGTTAAGAATATAGAAAAAAGGAGTCTGGAAAACTAGCTAACGCTTAATTATGGAAGTATAGGAATATAATACATAAATTTTAGCATAGAGTTTGTAATTTGGTATTCATATAACTTTACATATTATGTCAATAGACATATTTGGTAGATTATGTATGCACCGATATAAAACTGAAATAATAGTATTTTCAATAATTTAACAGACAACATATTAATATACGAAAGGAATGGACTTCATTCAGTCTGATATTGGGGTTATACTTAAGTTTTTACCCCGTTCCTTAATAAAGCCCTCTAATACCATCTTGTCGTCGTATATTTTTTTAATTCGCTGAATTATGTCGATATCGTCGTATACCGCTCGGCTATAATAGCGTAAGCGGTGTCTACGCCAATTAAGAAGAAGAAGAATCCCATCTTGGGTGTAAAATTTTATAACTCTGGCGTATTTAGATATTGCTTTATCGCGCTTTTAGTAGTTTCTAACAGTGGTTTGTGAGGATGGTAGTGGTCCAATTATGCCCACCTACGAACTGTTCCTCTTTTTTTTTGCTAAGGAACCCGTTTACGATATCTCAATTTATGCTCAAGTTATAACTTGCACTTGCATACAGATGGACGGACAGACAGTTGGTAGTCGTTTAACTCATCTCGTCATCCTGATAATTTTGATATATTGTGACAAACTCGAATGTTTTTACATATGGCTCAAGCTCAAAGCGAGCTAAAGTGAGAAGGCGAACCATCCCTAACCAGGGTTGTGCGCTGGGTTTGGGACTCGCCATGTAAAAAACGCCCCCAATGAAAACTTAAAAATAGCCTCTGCCCCCCTTTCGTTGACAACCATGGCAAACGCATTAAGGAATACGATTTAAGGGCATGCACCTGCAATGTCCTGTCCCTTAATTGGGAAGGTGCCGCTGTCCAACTGGTTGATGTCCTCGTAAAAATAAAGGCTGACATCGCCGCCGTCCGAGTAGTGCAATGAGTATGATGACGAGTAGGTCCTTGCTGCCTTTACTACAATGCCCATATAAGGAGAGCAAATTTAGTTTGGGATTCGTGGTAGGAGAGAGAATGCGTCGCCGAATCCTGGCATTCACCCCGGCGGATGAACGTCTAGCCACAATCCGCATCAAAGCGAAGTTCTTTAATATATCCCCGTCCCGACGGAAGAGAAGTACGAGGTGATCAAATACGCCTTGTATGAGCGCTTACAGCGTACCTATGAGAGCTGCCCCCACCACAATGTCAAAATCGTGCTTGGCGACTTTAACGCCAGGGTGGGCAAAAAAGGTATCCTTGGCGCAACAGTCGGTAAATTCAGTCTCCACGAGGAAACATCCTCAAATGGGTTGAGACTGATCGATTTCGCCGGGACCCGAAATATTGTTATTTGTAGTAGTAGATTCCAGCATAGGAAAATCCACTAAGTTACCTGGCTGTTTCCCGATCGAAAAGCCACTAACCCAACTACTCTACTCGGCTTGCACTCGTGCTCTCTGAGAGCACGAAAAGGAGCTGCCTTTATGCTGCGACGTCTGAATTTGGTATCCCCGCAAAGATAATACGGCTTTGTAAACTGACGTTGAATAATACCAAAAGCTCCGTCAGGATCAGGAAGGACCTCTCCGAGCCTTTCGATACCAAACGCGGTTTCAGACAAGGCGAGTCCCTTTCGTGCGACTTTTTCAATATACTCTTGGAGAAAATAATTCGAGCTGCAGAACTATATAGAGAAGGTACCAAGTGTACAGCTGCTGACGAACGCCGATGATATTGATATCATTGTTTTCAACAACCTCGCCGTTAACAATCAGTATTAACAGCAACAACAATGTTGGCCTCGAAATCCAACGCAGCAACGTGCTTCTCGGACTGAGTAGGCAATTAAAAAGTAAAGTCCTTTCTCGACGATACCTTCGGTGCAGCCGTAGTTAACGTTTTTCCCTGTTTGTTGTTACTTTTGAGCTATTTTCTGTTTGTGCTTAGTTAAAAAACAATATGTCTATTTATTTGAAAAAATTGCTATTAAAACTTTTTTAGCAAAAATTCATATTTAATAGTGTTAATTCGATTTTGAGTATCATTGAATGCAGTAAAAAATAATTTATAGCTTACTTGAAACCTGCCCAAACCAGGACGAACTACTCCATATTTTAAGCCCAAATAGGAATTTATTGGTCTGCCACTTATATTCTTGTAGCCAACTTTTCCGCGAACCATCCCCAAACCGGGTACAACCAACTCATCCGGACGGGCCGGTTGAAATCCGAATTTAGGAATTTGCTGAATCACTGTGGCAGCTGGATTATTGTATAAGCGGTTGTTGTTTGGTGCTTCGTTTTCGATCTCAACTTCACCGCCTTGAATATCGTAGTCATCGTAAGGCCAGTGTTGCGCACTGCACAAGGATAACAAAAGGACTAATGCTAAGATCGCACTCGAGAGTGGGGAAAATCCCTCCAAATGCCAAAGCATTTTGAACAAACGCGATAGTGTACAACTGACCGATGCGAACTCGCGCGTCTCACTGAACTGATATCTTCTACCCTCCAATAGAACTTGCTGCATATTATAAAAATAGTTTTAAAGATTATTTTCCTGATGATTGAAAATACAATATATACAGTAATCAATGTATACTTTTATAATCTGTACATAATATAACAGTAATCACTATGTCTTCAATGCAGTCTCAATATTGGTATTGTACATAAGTAGTATTGTTTAAAAGTAAGAATGTCCATTTTCGGGAGGAACGGATAGCATTATAAAAAATATACATAAACTTATGTATATACTTATTAGATATTTGTGGATATAAGCATGTATTGTCCTTTACAGAGCTGTACCGATTCCGATGGCCAATTTTTTATTCTTTGTGAAAAACGTAAGAAATCATGAATGATGGAATAGGATGTTGCACTTTTTCATATTTCTTTCGCAAAATTTACGTCACTGTATTATAAATGTGATGATGAATAGTTAAATAACTCAAATCACAACAAAAAGCGCAGCCTAGTGCACATAGGCACACTAAAGCAGGGTACAATAGCGTGATGTAATAACTAAAAACATAAACAAGTAAGGAAATGCTAGTTTGGATGTAACTTTTTATACTCTTGCAACTTGCAATGATCAAAGCCGGCTAAACAACTTCAAGGGTTGACAAGGTCAAAAATATAGCGAAAGTGTTCGACTTCATTGTTTCAAGAAATCGTGAACGGATTAAATTAAATTTGGTATCATATTAACTTATCTTGAAGTTCATAGACTCACCAAGTTTTATTAATAAACTAACTTCCTGTAAGCGAAAACTATACTTCATAAATCATCAAATGTGATTTATGTGACATAAACTCAACCGAAGAGGCTTAATTTAATACATATTTAGTTGATGTGGAAACGCCAACAAAGAATCGAAATTCATTATATTATAGATATGACCAATTTCATCAACGTCGAGTGTCAAGCCATTAATATAATTTTATGATTTTTAAGAAAGCGTCCCAACATAATTTCATTAAAATATAACTCAACCAACCTAATGGCCGCATAAATGGTTTGATTATTAGCTAGATTTCTTTCTATTTTCCCTTCAACAAAGCAGTCACTACTATTTCCATGAACAGACTAATTTTTAAGTTTTCTTTGAAATAAATCTTTTTAGTAAAAAATACATATACATACATATATTGAAAAATAAAACTCTGTATCTGCGTAGAAATAGCTAAAAATGTATTTTGAACATGACTTCTTGATTTTATAGTTATAACCTGCCATATTTATCTCGATTAGTTCTAGGTAATACAAACAACCGTTAGGTGAACAAAACAATTATACTCTGTAGCAACGTGTTGCAAGGGTATAAACAAATACCTGTACGTATGTTCTTCGATTCTTATTTGAAACTTTAATATGCTGTGTGCAGCAAGCATACGTGTATATAATTCATTTTAGTAATACTTGCATTTATGAAAATATGTGTTATATATAATTACATAAACCATAACATGTATGTAAGAATATAAATTTGAGTAAGCGGTACACATTTCCAATGTTGCAATGCTGATTACAATAGACGCACTTTCGGTTGGGGTTATCACCGCACTCATACTTAGATGTGCAGAATACACTGTCCAGAAGTATGTCGACCTCAGATTTGTTTTAATCCATATGATTAGCCGGCTTTACTTGTTCGTTATTATTTCGAAACGAAGAGAGAAATATTTTATTTATATACATACTTATTTATGCTTTATGTACGTATGTGTGTTACGTATTTAAGCAAATTACATTATTATAATTGAATATTTAATATATCTATTCAATAATAATTTAAATATTATGTTCTTAATAAAATATCTCGATAAGATTCAGTTGTTTTTAGAGAAGAAACAAGTAAAAACGCTAACTTCGGATGCACCGAAGCTAATATACCATTCCCAGGTGCATTTCTTTTAATAACTATGTGTTCAGTTTGTATGGAAGCCATATTAGTCAACCGATCTGAACAAGTTTCTTAGAGATTACATTGTTGCCTTAAAAAATAATCTATACCAAATTTCGTGAATATATCTTGTAAAATGTGAAAGTTTTCCATACAAGCATTTGATTCCGATCGTTCAGTTTGTATGGCAGCTATATGTTATAGTGGTCCGATATCGGCCGTTCCGACAAATGAGCAGCTTCTTGAAGAGAAAATGACGTTTGCAAAATTTCAAAAGGAAATCTTAAAAACTGAGGAACTAGTTCGTATATATACAGACAGATGGACGGACGGACGGACAGACGGACAGACAGATGGACATGGCTAAATCGGCTCAGCTCAACATACTGATCATTTATATATATACTTTATAGGGTCTCCGACGCTACCTTCTGGGTGTTACAAACTTCATGACAAACTTAATATACCCTGTTCCGGGTATAAAAAGAGAAATGCTAAAAATTTGGGATTTTAGTCATATTGTACATACTTTGTTTTCATGCCCGAAATAGTAATGATGGTATACCGATATTTCACGATTAATTCCCCAAACACTTAGCTAATGAAGGATCTTCATCTTCCAATTTCTTCAGGGCGATCTCCGCACCATCATTGTTACCGACCCTCGAAACTGATGACGGACGCTCAACGCATCCGAGAGGATAGAGTTGATGTCCTTCCCCTTCCTTCCGTCCCCAGCGACAGCGGGTCATCTGCCCTAGCTTCTGTCAGGAGTATCTGAGGACCACCTTCTCGAAGCCTCTTTTAGATCCCGAGGTACTCCTTTTTTAGGAGTATCAGTCCTTGCCGATATGGTTCCTTGGTCCACAACATCTCTTAAATTTCAAGCGAGGTGGAGGGTTCGACTGGAAGCCAGACATGGGCATAAGGACGCATAAGGAGATCCCATTTGACCACCGCCCATAACCTTGCTCCCTTCCATACTTCCCCTAATTTGGCTATCGCCTCCTTCTCCTTTGGGCTGCCAATCGACAGTCTGACTTCAGACTGCGGTCACACGCTTCCCCACAGGGTCGTTCGGTGAAGACCTCGTGTCCCCTATGAACTTAGCAAAGGTTTCTCTAGTAGTGCTGTCGGAAGATTTCTACCGACTTCTTCTGACTTTCCGCCCCACGACCGTAAGCTATGATCCCCCAGTATTGCCTTAACCCTTATCAAGTTACTTAAAAGTAATAAGCTTTTAATGTTCTCTTTTCAAGCCTGATCTTCTCATGGGTCATACTCAGCATCATGGCATTTTTGATAACCTGTAACTGGATTTATTATCTTTATTGAAAAATTATACCCTTATTTACCATTACACATAACAATGGATATTTTAACTCTAGATGTGTTTCAAAAACACGCTGAAGTTGACAGCTACGCAGACGTAAAACAATATTTCGGTTTTATAAATTTAAACCCATGCCGGCAATAGCTACTTCGCTATTAGTTTGGCACCAGACATCAATTTTTTTTGTCTAGTCGCGTTCCAAAAACTGTTTTCTGGATCTCCTGGTTTGGCAGCAATCAGATATGCCTCTAGGTACTTTTTGCACAATTTCCAGAGATCCTCCTTCAGCTCCTTTGTACCATGATTGGCTGTGTTTTTATTACGGATCCGAAGACATCTCTTCTCTCTCCGCTCTGTCTAACTTCATTGGATCAGAGATGCCCGTTCCGCTGGTGGTAGCCCTGTGTGGCTCTAGCAACAGGCGTTCTCACGTAGGCAGCAGTTTGTATGCTTCGTGTCAAGGGTTCCGCAAGCTAATCAAATCTGCTTTGGTGCAAATGGTGATATTGGGGTCCACATGGTTCTCTAACCATGGAGGGTAGTTTAAAATGATTTTCCCTTTTCCAAGAAGACAATGCTTCTGCTTCAGAAGCATCATTTGCGTAAATTATACTATTATTTGCATGCAGAAATGGATTCGGATTTTTCACTGTGAGAACCGGCTTGTTGTCAGATTGCGGGTCCCAGCGGGTGGAAGTACGTATGTGTGTTGAGTTGAATGCTTTCGAAATAGCTAAATCAAGAACGTCTGGAATTTTCGGGAGCTCAGATGACCAATAAGTTGGCTCGTCAGCTGAATGACATGTCAAGTCTTTGTTCCAAACACAGTTGAAAAGTGCTCTACCTTTGGTATTTGTGAGATATGAGCCTCATCAGGTGTTTTTGAAGCTATAATACCACTAGCAATAAAGAAGGCTGAATCGGTTCAAGTTCCGTGTGAGCATTACTAGATTTTATAAGAACTGTCGCCCTGTCTCTTGCATTACCAATGGGATGGTTCGATTTTGACAGTTCGTCCTGTCCTGGAATTTTAAAATATGGCCGATCCTTAAAATGGGATTCTGCCTCAAGAAGCATCATTTGCGTAAATTAAACTATTATTTGCATGACCAAAACCCTACCGGTTTGTTTTTATTATTGACGGTTCATCGACGATTATGTAATGGATTGGGGATTATTACCTGACTGGACTTGAGGTTCATTACACATCAAACTGGCAAAAGTTGCACCAAGAATAAATTCACTTGGTGAAGCAGACCGAGATTTATTTTGATTAACACATCTAAAAGTTGTGTTGTAGAATATCTGCATGCGTCCGAACTCTTGGCATCTAAGACACCTGACTAATGTTCTTGACGACAGAGCCTTTTGACATCAAATATATTTTTGTTGTTGGTGCTGAGGTCATGGTTAATAAAGAATATTGACATTGGTGTTTTCAATATACACATACATACATATGTATAGTTTGGCATTGCTGAGAGGAACATAAGTTTTGCAAGCTCGCTCTGATATATTTTAGAGGAGTTGAGTAATGTCGCGCCTCTAGCATAATCTTATGGCATCACGTTATCACGTTAAGCCTCAGTTTTATACCATACATATTCTGACCGACACTTAATCACGAGATTTAGACTGTTAAATAAGTTACCTCACTAGGTTTAGCCAGATTTCGCCATACCTTCTAGAAATACCTTCTGCATAAGATTTGTTAGTTACATGGGGTTTAGGTCCAGTTTTCACCTTATTCTATCCATTTTAGGTACAAATATACACTGTTATTAGAAAAATACGCTGTCTCAATTTCATTAAACGGACATAATTATTCAAAAATCTTCATATTAGGTATATGCTGATAAATGATCATATATATATTTTATAGGGTCTCCGACGTTTCTTTCTGTTTTCTTAAAGCACCCTGTTCAGGATATAAAAAGGAGAGCAAATAAAATGAAGCTGCCGAAGCCGATCTAACAGAATTTTGGTGAGAACAAATGCCAGAACTTCCATCAGTTAGTCAGGAACAGCTTATGTACAGTCTAGATTAGTGAAGCGATTAAATTTAATCTAATAATTTAAAATTTTTGTTGGAAACTTATAGCCCTGACAGACGACAGCGCTAATATGCATTAGCGGGCTTAATTTCCATTTGACCTATCTTAATGCAAGTTTGTAAACACAAGAATTTCGTGCATATAGCTGAATTTACCAAATTTGAGTAGGCAACACTGCGCAAAAATGGCTAGTTTCTGCTATTGTTTGACAGATGTCGCTTGAAATCTGCCGCCTTGCTTGTGTTTACAGCTTCAAAGGTAAACAGTTTTCATATTGCTAATTAAATTATGTGCAAGTATATTAACAACAAGTAAGGAAGGGCTAAGTTCGGGTGTCACCGAACATTTTATACTCTCGCATGGTAAAGTGATAATCGAGATTTCATTATCCGTCATTTACATATTTTTCAAATACCGTATTTGTGTAAAGTTTTATTCCGCTATCATCATTGGTTCCTAATGTATATACTCGTATTATACAGAGAAGGCATCAGATGGAATTCAAAATAGCGTTATATTGGAAGAAGGCGTGGTTGTGAACCGATTTCACCCATATTTCGTACATGCCATCAGGGTGCTAAGAAAATATTATATACCGAATTTCATTGAAATCGGTCTAGTAGTTAATGAGATATGGTTTTTGGTCCATAAGTGGGCGACGCCACTCCCATTTTCAATTAAAAAAAAAATCCTGGGTACAGCTTCCTTCTGCCACTTCTTTCGTAAAATTTAGTGTTTCTGACGTTTTTTGTTAGTCGGTTAACGCACTTTTAGTGATTTTCAACATAACCTTTGTATGGGAGGTGGGCGTGGTTACTATCCAATTTTTGAACTGTATATGGAAATGCCTGAAGAAAACGACTCTATAGAGTTTGGTTGACATAGCTATAGTAGTTTCCGAGATATGTACAAAAAGCTTAGTAGGGGGCGGGGCCACGCCCACATTTCCAAAAAAATTACGTCGAAATATGCCCCTCCCTAATGCGATCCTTTGTGCCAAATTTCACTTTAATATCTTTATTTATGGCTTAGTTATGACACTTTATAGGTTTTCGGTTTCCGCCATTTTGTGGGCGTGGCAGTGGGCCGATTTTGCCCATCTTCGAACTTAACCTTCTTATGGAGCCAAGGAATACGTGTACCAAGTTTCATCATGATATCTCAATTTTTACTCAAGTTACAGTTTGCACGGACGGACGGACAGACGGACGGACGGACGGACAGACGGACGGACAGACGGACGGACAGACAGACATCCGGATTTCGACTCTACTCGTCGCCCTGATCACTTTGGTATATATAACCCTATATCTGACTCTTTTAGTTTTAGGACTTACAAACAACCGTTATGTGAACAAAACTATAATACTCTCGTTAGCAACATTGTTGCGAGAGTATAAAAACAAATTTTAATATTTTTAGATGGCAGAAAATAAACAACGCACAATTTGCTATCCATTTTTCCAATATTCTTAACTTTTTCGCACACTTTTATTTCACTTTTTTTTTAATAAATGAACAAATTTCACTATCAGCTGTCTAAATGCACAAGTCTGCCGTCTGTCACCATAAAATTTCAATGCGCATTAGAGTTGCTTAAGGCGCATTAATTTTGCTCGTCTGTCAAGTCTACAAATGTTAAATAAACACTTAAAATGCTTGGTCGGAACATGGTATTAATAAACTGTTATACGAATGATTTTTGCTGACGGCATTTGAAATCGTGTTGGGGAATAGCTTCACAAAGGCTGAGATTAGTGCGCCCTCCAGCGGTTACTAGTTAAAACTATTACAGTTGGCAGAGAACGTATATCATAGACAGAGAACGTTTATCATAAATGTGATATCATAATATCATAAATATGATAAACGTTCTCTGTCATATGATATGATATGATAGACGTTCTCTGGCTGTGATATACGTTCTCTGGTTTATGGCTGCAAATGTCGTCGAAGTCAGCTGCTTGAACATTTTGTAGACGGCAGTGACATATGAAGCAAATGATGTACACAATTTCATTGTTGCCGTACTAAAAATGTTAACTTCAATGAAATGGAAATGTTTTGGTCAAAGTGAAATTTAAAAAGAAAATCAAAATAAGTATAACTTGTGATATGTATGTATATTAGAGCCATTTTATGCTTTTGTTGCCAAAATATCCTTAGACTTATTAGAGCTTTTAATAATTTGACATTTATTAATATAAGTGGCAACACTACAGTTGTTCATTGTCGCCGGAAAAATTGATGGTTTTAATTGAGCGACAGCGGCAACTGTATGCCTGCTGCCGTGAAGTCGTGCTGTCGTCTGAATATGAAAAATGTGTTTGGCTGCATAACTTTTTTAAATCACATGTCAATGACGCGAAACGATAACGGTACACCTAACGGGATACTAGCACTAAAATACAAAACAAACTTCTATTGTGATGATTGCTATTCTACTTCTGCTTTGCTAGTTCTCGGAGACACTTTTTATTGCTTTCCACAAAATAATAGGAGTGTTAGATATTTCGTTTTCCAAATAGTCCTTAACATAAAAAATATTCACAAAATTAGGAAAGTAAGTATAGTTCCATAATCTTGCAGCAATTTAAAACAGTTATTGTTTTATTTAATCATTGGGTATTCTCCAGTGGGTAGAAGAAATCATTGTACAGAGGAAAAGCGGAAAACAATAAAAAATTGGGAAAACTAGGTAAAACTTATAAAGAGATCCAAGAAATTGTAAAATGTGGTAGAAACAAAAATGAAATTCGTAGACAAAAGCGCAAAACATCCACTGCAGACTATCGCAATATAGTACGCTACTGCAAAATTAATCCTTTTGCTTCAGCCAGGAGCATCCATGACGAACTAAATAAATTTGTCATTTAATACTGAAACTGTTCGTAGGAATTTGGAGCAGAACAAATTATTTGCCAGAAGTCCACGAAAAGGACCCCCATTAAAAAAGAAACACAAGGAAGCCTACATACAATTTGCAAAAGAGCATGGCTCCTGACCCGCATTTAAATGGCGAAACATATTGTGGTTAGACGAATCCAAAGTTGAGTTATTTGGTAGTACAGGCTCTGGGAACTTTTTCCGACGTCCCCCTAACTCAGAATATAATCCCTGGTTTATCACAAAAACCGTTATACATTACGATGCCAAATCTTGGTATGCGGTCATTTTTCACATTGTGGTGTCGGTCCAATTCACTTAATTGAAGGCATCATGGATCAAAGGGCATACATAAGTATGTCAAAATGTTAGATGAGGTAATGTTGAATGTTGCCATGGAATATGGCATTGATATGGGTATATCAACAGGATAGTGACCCTAAACATACTAGCAAGTGCGCAAAAAAATGGTTTAGGGCCAACGGAGTTGAGGTTATGTGGTGACCTGCTCAGCCTCCTGACCTCAGATATCAAGAAGAAAGTAGCTGAAGCGAAACCAACCAATTCTAAAGATTTATGGTAAGTAGTGAAAGAGGCTTGGAAAGGAATACCAATAAAACGTTGCCAGGATCTCATAGACTACATGCCTCGGAGATGTGATGCTGTGATAAAAAAATCGAGGTTATTCAACGAAATATTAATATGTACAATGTATGTATATTGGATGAAGTCTACTGGAAGGATGAAAAACTGAGAAATAATTATTTATTCAAATGAAGTCAATTAAGAATTTTCAAATCTTAAAAATTCCATACTAAATTAACTTTTAGTACTAGTTTTCAGCGTCTAAATCACATACACAGTACTTACACAGTACATACATTGGTACATACAATACGCGTAAGCTTGAGGTGATATCGTCAACCTCTAAGGCTAGACACATTTGTCACGCAATATGTTTCCATTTTCGATTTCATTATCATGCAGAATGTGACAATAATGGCCAATTGAAATTATCATAATTCTTTTCGTTTTATTGTTTGCTTCAGTCCTTGCCTTTTATGATCTGCTAACATTTATAAGATGGCTTATTATTGGTGCCCTTTATTACACCAGACACACACACATACACCAAAATGACACAAACGCATGTGAAAGTAAGTTAATAGGGGAGCATTCGCACACACACACAATTGCAATATTATGACCACTAACTGGTTGAGTTTGGCTATGGAAGAGGACATAAACTTACAACATCCAGCGCAGCACTTCCAATACTTCTACATATAGTTGTTGTTGTTAGCTTTTATGACAAACTTTTTGTTGGCTTTGATGAAGACATTAAAGCGGCCACATTATGACGCTGAATCGGTCCATTTAGATTTACTGGTTGTTTGGAGTGTTGACTAAATGGGGATGAAGATTGGACATTGCAGGAGGGTGAAGTCAATTTCAAGAATATATAAATACATACATATGTATATTTATACTGATGGTTAAGTATTTGCAGGGGTAAAGACAGAACAATTCATGTCTTTTAACTTCTTTAGTTGAAAAAATATGGTTTTGTTTTGAATTGTATGTATTATACTATATAATGGTTTTGTTCACATAACGCTTGTTTGTACCAACTGAAACTAATCGCGATAGATATCGAGTTATATACATACATATGTGTATGTAAATGATCATGTTAACGAGATATTCCATTTTACAAAAAATTTTATTACTCCAACAGAGTATATTAAGTTTGCCACGAAGTTTGTAAAACCCTGAAAGAAACGTCGATTACGCAATAAAAAATATATATACCTATTAACAAATCCCATAGAGTTAAAAAAACATGCTTCTAAAGCATTTCAGATTAAAAAGTCAAACATAATTCTTAATATAAACTGCCATCTTCTGCATTTGTCCTTCATGCATCTCATTGTTTCTGTTTGCTCTGAGAAAGCTTCTACAAGGACCTCGATTTTAGGCTCCGTCAGGTTTCGGTCAGCTAAATATAAATATATATTTATACATATACATACATATGTATATATTACATATAAAATGCATTCATACATCTTACATCGTTTTAGCTGCTAAATTCAAATAATAATTAAGACAGTGAGCTCGTGAAGAACAGGCTTGTTGGTAAGTTCGAAAAGCATCTTCTCAGGGCGCTCGATAGCATCACTACACTTGCAGCTGGAACATGTAATCGTCAGAGTCATCGAAACAATCACCCATCTCAAAGCTATGAAGACTTTTACAGGGTTTCTGCATACATTCCACTCATTGACACGGTCATGCAAGATTTGAAAATGTAGTTTTCCGATGAAGTTCTTGAAAGTTTGCATTTGAGTCAGCTGTTACCAAAATTTTATCTAAATTTGGAAGTAAAGGACTTAACTGTACTCATTGAATGCCTAATTAGACGTTTTGGGAAAATCTTGCCCGGAAACAAAAAACTGCAAAAAACGAAGCTCAAAGCAGAA
Organism: Bactrocera neohumeralis; assembly: GCF_024586455.1. Taxonomy (NCBI): domain Eukaryota; kingdom Metazoa; phylum Arthropoda; class Insecta; order Diptera; family Tephritidae; genus Bactrocera; species Bactrocera neohumeralis. The sequence goes on from NC_065923.1 coordinate 54,377,335, forward strand.
GTAGCGCTATTTCAACATCCATGGAAAATGAAAATGACTACGAGAACACAAGTGCTTTTTGCCTTAGAAACCCTCAGCACTTGCGATAAGGATATACATATATCCGTCGATTCATATTCTCCTTCTCGTACTCTGCACTTTGCCAGTCACAAATGCTAGCACTGAACGATGCTTTTCTTCTTTGCGCCGAATCAAGACTTAGCTCAGAACAACGATGCTCCAGAAAAGATTGAACGGCTTAGCACTCCTCAACATAAACTACGAAATTGCTGTGGAACCAGAAAAAATAATAGAAAGATTTAGTAAAATGAGCAAACTCCCTATTGATTTTATGCTGTAAATTAAATGTTGAAATATGTATAAAAAATAAAATTATAGTTTAAAGTTAAACATTTCTTAAATCAATTACAAAATCATAAGGTTCCCCTCCCAAAATTCTACTCTGGATCCGCCCCTGTACTTAGTTTTCCTATCTGAGCTGTCCGACATATTTTCCTTCACTTATTGTATAAAAATCGCTTGTTATAATACAAGTACAAAGTTATTCTATATTTATACTCTTGCAACCAATTGCTACAGAGTATTATAGTTTTGTTCACCTAACGGTTGCACGTATCACCCAAACCTAAACGAGATTGATAAAGGGTTATGTTTATATGTATGTAAAAATGATCAGGATGACGAGAACCCTTGACTGTTTGTTTGTTCGTCCGTGCAAGCTGTAACTTGAGTAAAAATTGAGATATCTTGATGAAACTTGGCATGCAGGTTCTTTAGTACAAAAAAGAGGCACTTGTGGGCAACATTTTTTGAAAAAGTGGGCGTAGCCCCGCCCTCTGACAAGTTTAATGTACATATCTCCTAAACCACTTAAGCTACAGTAGCCACATTTGCTGAGTAAGCACTTCTACCGACAGTGTGAAAATGGATGAAATCGGAGGATAACTCCGCTCACTCTCCATATAACGGTTCTGTTAAAAACTATTAAAAACGCGATAAATACCCCAGAGACATTAAATTTTACCCTCGAGATGGTATGAGAGAGACTAACGGTGTAGAAATTGGATGATGGGCGAGGCACCGCCCACTTTTTGGTGAAATCCCAAATCTCGGGACCCGTCCAACCGATTTAAACCAAATTTACTACGTGGCATTCTCTTTACATTCCTATGTCACATTGTGAAAATGGAACAGCCACGCCTACTTCTTATAAAGCACAATTTTAAATTCCACTTGATTCGTTCAGTTTCCAGTACATAAATCAAGAATTAAATAATATAACGGGTTAAAACTTTGCACGAATAATGCCTTTAGTGTGTGCCACCTTATGACCAAAAATTGTTTAAATCCAACAAAAATTGTTCACGCCCCTAAGTACCGAATATTTGGATCCCAGTATCTATAGTTGATTTTTAATCGAAAATGTCGGTTTATGTCTGATATATAAACTGAAATTAAGGGATAATCCTTCTCTTATAAAGGTTTGTCTGTGTGTCAAAATTGGGTTGAATCGGACCAATACTGCCCTTAGCCCCCATATACTTAATATAAAACTTTTCGAACTTCGGAGTGACTTGGTACCGCATATATCGGCCAATATGTGAGTTATCCGAATGAAAATAAGAGAGCGTGTTTTATTCTTAACAGTGTAACTTTGTGCCTAAAATAATATAGATAAATTTGAGCGAAACCTTGGCCTAGCCCCTATATAACAAACAGCAGGATTTTCGAACATACGGCTGACTTTACACTATATGATTGGTTTTACACCTTAAAGTATCTCCCTGGTTTTGATTCTTGCAAGTTGCAAGAGTATACAATTTTCGGTTAATATTAATTTATTTAGTTTCATATAAATTATTTAGTTTAATGATAAAATAGCACTTGCTCCGCTTCTCTCGTCTCCCGGCAATGCTGCCAAGTTGTCGTCAACCGATATTTTTCATGAGATGGTTCCGCGTTCATTTACCATAGAGTCAATATGGTAAGCACCCATGCAACGGGGTAAGCACTCACCGCATGGCCAATCGCCACCTCCAGTACTGCAAGATGTTGATTCTTTTGTTAGGAGCACTCAGCTTCAGTAGCACAAGAAGCTTTAGCACATATGTAGCTGCTAAACAAACTGAACGATCGGAATCAAGTGCTTGTATGAGAAACTTTATCATTTAACGAGATATCTTGACGAAATTGGGCATGGGTCATTTCTTAGCCAGTGGTCCAATCTGCGGTGAAATTGTTCAGATCGAGCCACTATGGAAACTGCCTTACAAAGAACATCTAGGCGTTGCCAGTGCGATTTCCAAGCATTGAAGGCGTCACGGAAGGCATTCTCCGGAATAGCCTTGAGAGCAGATCCAGCATGATCCACTGCTTGATCGCCTTTCATCGGCCTTTTCAGGCTAGAAAACAAAACAAATGTCCCCGGGCCACATATTGGCTGTAGGGCGGCTACGGAAGCGTTGGAATGCCGGCCTTGGTTAGGTAGCTGCTCACAAGAAAGGCGGTGTGAGCCGAGGCGCCACTCACAGAAAAACATCGCGCAAAATGTTTGCTCCGAAGTACAGTCGCGGCGGAAGAAAATCAGTCCTATTACTTTTCGGACAAACCCTGTATATCCAGAGAGACAAATATTTCTATACTTGATAAGTTTTACTTCAATTTAAATAATTTTTAGAACGAGTAACGAAAAACTGTCTCATAAAACGAAGCTATGAAGAAGTCGTTAACAGAGATCCAAAATAATGCGTTAAGCCTCCCAGAAGCAACTAATATTTATGGAATTCCAAAATTTGTTTCCTATTGAAAAGGACGGTCTTCTGAACACGGTCTAGAAAATAATCAAAGATATGTTGTGGTGCACCAACTCCGTTTAATAACGCCATTTTATTTATGGCAAAATACGTCAAAATGAGGTGTCTTCTCTTAAGAGATTAAAATAATGTCAAAGAATTTAAAACTGTTCGTATACTGATATACGTACATATGTATATGTAATATGTTATTTCTATAATAAATAAAAAAAGTAAATAATTTACATCTTATTTTAGCAATACAATACGAGTGCATACATACATATGTATGTACGTAAGTGTTATAAACTAGTAATTAGTGTTATCATTGACTCACAACAAATGAGGATATGAATGTAATATTATTTTGCAATATTTCTTCACATTGAAAGATATTGTCATCCTCCACCAGCAATCGGCGTACTCTTTGAGCATCTGTTAGCCTTTGTTAACATTTCCTGCCCGTGGCACCTGTTGATCGCTTAAGGGCGTTCCTTATTATTTTATCTATCGCTTCTGTGCAAAGATCCACTTATTGCCAAAAAGGATAAACATACCATAGATGTGTATATACATATGTATGTATTTTCCCAATGAATATGAATACAAAGCCTTACCGGAAATGGCGTAATTGTTACACTTGAGTTCGTGTATATCTTTTGTTTACATTCAGCAACATTCCGATTTGTATGTAGGTATATCTCACTAAACATATACTATACATACACATGTACTTATGATTATACATACAAATGTAGGTATACATATGTTTGTAAATAAAGTTTCGTGTATATAGACTTTTTAGAGCTTTACATTTCACATATTAAATAACTGTTCCCATAAGAACGTGTGTATTTTAATCCGATGCTCTTGTCGCCATTTAAGTGTGCCGTGTATAAAACGCATGCTTTCCATACTACAATGTGTCTAAAATGAAACTTAGAAACCCATGTACCACCATAGTCAGACATATAATATGTAGGTGTGAACAAACAATCGCAAAAAACACTGTTAAACACTGCTGTTGCCACAAAGATTTAATTTGCACACTTTTACAACATGTGGCTACAGAGTTTAATAGTTTTGTTCACCTAACGGTTGTACATATCATTTAAAACTAATCGATATAGATATAGGGTTACACATATATACTAGGTTGCTTGAAAACAAATTTTTTAATTTTTTTCCAACTCTTACCCCCTCAAATGTTAGTGATTGACAAACAAAAAATCCTCCCTCAAGCCAGGCGCTGTAGCTTAACTCTAAGGGGTCGCTATTTTTTTTTAGGTTCCCATACATTTTATATAGAAATTTTCCGTTTTTTCATTAAAACTAAAATTTCACCAACTAATTTTCGTTTCTCAAAAATAACCATCACATATTCATAAAGTTGGCTTTTCAAACTTTAAAAATTTCCGCGACAAAATTATTATTCTCAGAAATATTTTATATAAATATTTTACTTTTATTGAAAAAATTCAAAATTTCAAGTCACTATGTTTAATCGTCTAATTGAGATAATCAAACTTTGTCGCAGAATCTTTTGCTGACAATAGTAACTCTGTGTAACAAAAATGGGTTGAGTCGGGTTAATACTTCCCTGACCTCCCATATATTTACATAATATAAAGATTTTCTTCCGGGTGACTTTATACCGCACATATCGGCCAATATATACGTGTTTTACTCATAGTAGCGTACCTAGCCCCCATATAAGTTATGTGATATGCATAGCTATTATCAGGATTTTCGAACCTCCGGCTGACTTTGCTCCACATGATTGGTGATTGTATCTGAGGTACCTTAACCCAAAGAACATTCTTTTAGTATGTGGCGTTTAATAGTTAACAGATAAAGTCGGGTCGGTACTACCGCAACTTCCATATACTACATATTGATTTTCGTTTTTTAGAGTTATATACATACATATGTACATATAATATGTGCTTATGAAAAATTGCTTACATTCCGATCTTCTGGTTGACGCTTTATGTCCAAGTATTTTCCTGGCTTTGATTCCTGCAAGTTGCAAGAACTTTGCCCTTTCTTACTTGTTGTCTGATTATTTTTGTTTATGTGGGTGTACCCTCATTATGCAATTATTTTATTTCTATCGCCTCCAGTCATTGCTGACCTGATATACTTATGTGCCTTTTTATGCTCCCGCAACATGTTGATACGCACCATAATAGTTTCGTTCACTTAACGGTTGCTGGTATCACAATATATAGATATACAGTTATATACATACTTACGTATCGTGACCTAAAGTGCAAAATAACGTAACAAGATTTAAGAAAATTTACAAGGGATTGAATGGAACACGATATAAACATGAGATGAAAAAAATTTAAATATTGGTTAAAACTGGGTTATATCTGATAGCATATAAAATATTCAATTTCGAATTTTTTGATCATACGTTATTTTGCATTTTAGGTGACGATAAGTGCATATGTACATATATGTATATAAATGAACGGGTTGCCGAAACAAGTTGAAATACAGGTGACTGTCTGTCTGTCCGTCTTTTAGGGTAAACGATAACTTGAGTAAAAATTGAGATATATTGACGAAACTTTCTATGTGTGTTCCTTGGCACCAAAGAGCGATCGGTATTGCAGATGATCCCCATATATTCATGTACTTAGTACAAATACTTTCGATCTTCCGGTTAACTTCCATTGGTCAATATGTAAGAAATCTTAATGAAATTTAGAAAAAATCTCTTTCTAATAATTGCATTGAAAAATTCTCAAGCGTTTTTGAGTACGAAAATATGCATTTTGCGAGAATAACGAAAAAAGCGTGCGTTCTTCCGAATCTTTATTTCACTTAATCTAATTTGATCTTAAAACTCCTTAAACTAGTGGTAATATAAATATGTATTGGTCAATATTGTAAAAGATTATGGTAAGTATTAAGGTAAGTAATGACATTATGAATCATTATTAAGATAAATATTTTATAATAGATTTTCTTAATTTAATTTTTAATAATTCAATATTTTATAATTTTTATAATTCAATATTTTACAATTCATTTATTATTTTTGTTTTAGGTATAAATTTGTAGATATGTCGCTTGACGCAACATGCATCTTCTCGCCTGTTAATAAATAAATAATTAATGCAGTAATTTTTTTTTAATTAAAATATATACGCAAATCTCATAAGTACATATAACACTTTACCCTGCGAGAATAAAATATTCGGTTACAGCCGAACTTAGGTCTTTTTCATTTTTGTGACAATAATACTATTGCTGATATTTCTAGGTCTACAAATACGGTAACTGATATAGGATAAGAGCTTTGAAGAAAAACCGATTGATCAGAAAAAATCGCCTGGAAATTTTTTGTGAACGTTGTTCAGAATTTTCTTTTTCTGGGCAAATTTGGATATTGTATTTTAAGTGGTTTAAGAGATATGCACATTAAACCTCTTAGCCCGTTGCTACTACCATCCTCTGTGCCAAATTATATATGATCTCTTAATTTATTGCTTAATTAGGGTACTTTATAGATTTTCATTTAATGGCGTTTTGTGTGCGTGACAGTGGTCCGGTTACGCTCATCTCCGTATCAAGGAAAACGTGTAGTAAGTTTCATAAAGATATCTTAATTTTTACTCAAGTTATCGCTTGAATCTCAATATCCTTAGCATTTATACAAATACATATATATAACCCTATATCTAACTTGAATAGTTTTAGGTGATACAAACAACCATTAGGTGATGAAAACTATTAACTCTGTGGCAGCATGTTGCAAGAGTATTAACATGGCTCTCTTATGTGCCTAAATCATATAATATGACGTCCTCATACGAGTACGAAGTGTGAGAAGTTCAATACGTTAATCTTGTCGACTTTATTGCATGCTAATGATATTAGATAACTAACTAAACTCAACTCTGGGAGCATGGTTTTTTGGTCGTAATCGAAGCCAAAAATGCATTAAATAATTCCATTAATTAGCCTATTTTTATATAATATTTTTTTTTACTTTTTTGTTTTACAATTGCATCAAAACTGCAAGCCCTGAATGCCTAAATAATGGGGTCAAGTAGTTTTTTTGAGGGCACCAAATGGTTTCAATACCCTAATGGAACCAGACATCAAAATAAGGTCTTACGATAGTGTATCAAAATGGCGCTACTAGCGCTAATTGAGCCCCGAGGGCAGCATCCCTATCTACGTACACACCTGCAACAAATCATTGAACATGCTTCTTATGTAAGTGAGTGGATGAAAAACTTCGCGCAAACTCGATTTCGTTCTAAATTTCCGATAAGAAGCAATAAAATAATTATAAATAACAAGTAAGGAAGAGCTAAGTTCGGGTGCAACCGAACATTTTATACTCTTGCAACTTGCAAAAATCAAAACCAGGGAGATACTTTAAGGTGTGAAACCCAACATATAGAGTAAAGTCAGCCGGATTTTCGAAAATCCTGCTGTTTGTTATATTGGGGCTAGGCCAAGTTTTCGCTCAAATATATCTATTTTAGGCGCAAAGGTGTTATGAATAAAACACGCTCTCTTATTTTCATTGGTATGACTCAGGTATTGGCCGATATATGCGGTACAAAGTCACCCGGAAGTTCGAAAATCTTTGTATAAAATTTATATATGGCGGCTGAGGCAGTATTGGTCCGATTCAACCCAATTTTGACACACAGACAAACCATTATAAGAGAAGGATTATCCCCTAATTTCAGTTATATATCTCACACATAAACCGACATTTTCGATTAAAAATCAACTATAGGTACTGGGATCAAAATATTCGGTACCTAGGGGCGTAAACAGTTTTTGTTGGATTTAAACAATTTTTGGTCATAAGGTGGCACACACTAAAGGCATTATTCGTGCAAAGTTTTAACCCGTTATATTATTTGATCCTTGATTTATGTACTGGAAACTGAACGAATCAAGTGGAATTTAAAATTGTGCTTTATAAGAAGTAGGCGTGGCTGTTCCATTTTCACAATGTGACATAAGAATGTAAAGAGAATGCCACGTAGTAAATTTTGTCGAAATCGGTTGGACGGGTTCCGAGATATGGGATTTCACCAAAAATTGGGCGGTGCCACGCCCATCATCCAATTTCTACACCGTTAGTCTCTCTCATACCATCTCGAGGGTAAAATTTAAAGTCTCTGTGGTATTTATCGCGTGTTTAATAGTTTTTAACAGTACCGTTATATGGGGAGTGAGCGGAGTTGTCCTCCGATACCATCCATTTTCACACTGTCGGTAGAAGTGCTTACTCAGCAAATGTGGCTACTGTAGGTTAAGTGGTTTAGGAGATATGTACATTAAACTTGTCAGAGGGCGGGGCTACGCACACTTTTTCAAACAATGTTGCCCACAGGTGCCTCTTTTTTGTACTAAGAAACCTGCATACCAAGTTTCATCAAGATATCTCAATTTTTACTTAAGTTACAGCTTGCACGGACAAACAAACAAACAGTCAAGGGTTCTCGTCATCCTGATCATTTTTACATACATATAAACATAACCCTTTATCAATCTCGTTTAGTTTTAGGTGATACTTGATGTATATCCTTATCGCAAGTGCTGAGGCTTTCTAAGGCAAAAAGCATTTGTGTTCTCGTAGTCATTTTCATTTTCCATGGTTGTTGAAAAAGCGCTACTTCTGCTTTGAGCTTCGTTTTTTGCAGTTCTTTGTTTCCGCGCAAGATTTTCCCAACACGTCTATTAGGCATTCGATGGGTACAGTTAAATCTTTTTTTTCAAATTTCGGTTAAATTTTGGTAACAGCTGACTTAAATAAAACTTTCAAGAACTTCATCGGAAAACATGACCGTGTCAATGAGTGGAATGGATGCAGAAACCCTGTAAAAGTCTTCACAGCTTTGAGATGGGTGATTGTTTCGATGACTCTGACGATTACATATTCTGGGTTTTTTCACTTCAACATCTAATTTTTCAACCATCTGTGTAGCATTTGAAAAAATTTCATTAAAGTGATGATCAGCATTTATTCTTCGCGTGTTCAGTGTTGCAACCAATGTTGTTATGAATTTTGATGCTTTTGAAAGGTCGATTGATTTGTTCTGGAGAATCACACTAAGTGGCTGCGTCAGTGACAAAACATCACTGAGACAGAAAATTCCAACAATAAACTCGAAGTTGCACAGTACGGTGACCAGATTCGATGCTTTTACTACAGTGGTCCAATCCTTCAATTGACTTATTTTTGTAAGTTCCTGAACGATTTCGGGAAGGATGAATGGGAATTGAAGAACGGCATCCGCCCCTGACTAAATGACTAGTGAGTTTAAACACCGGTAACTTAAAAGAAAAATATTTAAAACACCTGAAAGAAATTAAGTTAACTCCTAATTTTTAAATAAAAAAAATCCAGCTGTAAGTGTAGTGATGCTATCGAGCGCCCTGAGAAGATGCTTTTCGAACTTACCAACAAGCCTGTTCTTCACGAGCTCACTGTCTTAATTATTCTTTGAATTTAGTTAATTGAAAGGGTTTTCTTTTGCAGCTAAAACGATGTATGATGTATGAATGCATTTTATATGTAATATATACATATGTATATGTATAAATATACTATATATTTATATTTAGCTGACCGAAACCTGACGGAGCCTAAAATCGAGGTCCTTGTAGAAGCTTTCTCAAAGCAAACCGAAACAATGACGATGCATCAAGGACGAATGCAGAAGGTGGCAGTTTAAAATCATCAGTCATCAAAAATTCATTTCAATTTCAATAAAAAAAATTCAATAAAAGTACCGCAAGACTTTTTTGACAACCTATTATATAACCCTATATTTATCTAGTTTAGTTTAAGGTGATACATACAATCGTTAGATGAACAAAACTGAAAACTGTGTAGCAACTGGTTGAAAGAGTATGAAAAGGCTAATAGTGGTTTATTTAAAAAATAAACTGCTTCATGCAGATCCAAAAACAACATTTTAAAGTCCTTTAAACAGTGCTCATATTCCGGTAAGGCTGCACTTGTTACAATGCATAGACCATTATTTCAGAGGATAACCGCAATGTTGTCTCCAAAGATTATTTCAATTCAATTATTTGTATTTTACGGTTTTGCTAAAGAGTTGCGAAGCGAATTGGAAGCATAATCAACCATAATAGGGAGATCGTTAAAACACTCACCTTTGATGTATATTTATCGACATATAACAGTTACAAAAACATACTCATATCTCGAGCTGAAAATTTTCACTTAATTTTTTTTAGGACAGAGTATACGAATTGCCACAATTTTTGTGCTTTTAGTATATTGACCGTATTGGCTTGTATCGGGTTGACTAGACGTCGTTTTCAGATTACAATAAAACGTCAAAACAAGAATGCTCAGTTATTTGGAAGTCATTTGCACACGCCTGGAAAATATTCAAAAATAAACACAAACATTAACACTCGCAAAATGTATTCTTCCTAGAATCCATGTCATTTCCACCTCTGAACGACTCTTTAGTAAGATATTACCTATGTATGTATGTACATACATATGTCGTATTTGTTTATGAGATGGTAGGTTTGTCATTATGGGTTTGAAGGTTCATGCAAGCACGCGCAAATGTGTCCGTATGTATGTATATGTCGAGTATATGTACATATGAGCTGGTTTGTAAGTATGAATGCAAATGCTGACGCTTTGTAGGTAGCCGTTGGCGACGTCGTCGGTATACGACCTTGATATCCCAATAGTGTGTGTAATGTTTACATATTTTTGTTTTCAATTTCACGGTAATATGGACGCGCACTTTAAACGGTATTGTAATTAAAATCTAAATGTGTTGGTGTTTAAGTGTTTGTTTGTCTCTTTATGTCTTTCAACAGATGGGCGGTACGTTTGCTGCAAAGACTATAGGCAATTTTGTTAATATTCGGGTCAAGAATGACTCTATTGATGTTCTGGTTTAACGTGGACATCGAAAAGGCCGCGAAATTTCAAGAAGTAAACGCTTTTTCTTTTTCTTAAAATAACAACAAAAAGAAAGCGGCATATTTTACATACTATTCTGGATTTTAGCATTTTGTGTTTTCCACTGTTGACAGTCAAAACTTGGAAGTCGTAGAAAATTTCGCTTATCTAGGAATCAGCATTAACACCAACAACAACGTCAGATTCAAAATCCAATGCAGAATAACCCTCGCCAACAGGTGCTACTTCGGACTGAGTAGGCAATTGAGTAGTAAAGTTCGCTCTAGACGAACAAAGACCAAACTCTACAAGTCACTCCTCATCCCCGTCCTTCCTTATGGTGCAGAGACATTGACGATGACAACAACTGATGAGTCGGCGCTACGAGTTTTCAAGAGAAAGGTGCTGCGGACAATTTATGGTCCTTTGTGCGTTGGCAACGGCGAATACCGCGGTCGATGAAACGATGAGCTGTACGAGATATACGACGAGATTGTAATAGTTCAGCAGGTCATGTAACCGAATGGATGAAAACTCTGCGTCTCTGAGAGTGTTCGACGCAGTATTCGCCGGGGGCCAGCAGAGGCTACACTAGGAATCTCTAATTGCGCAAAACAGCGAAGAGGAAGAAAGTCTGACGCTCTGTTATAAACTCAGCTATAATCGCGTGGAAGAAGAAGTTTTGCGATATTTATGACGGGGATCGTAACAATGGTTTACAAAAATTACATAGTTCCTGAATAAAGATATTTATTCTTTTGCAAATTATGGTGAAGAGCATGGGTTTAAGAGTACCGTTTACTTAAGGTAGTAAATAAGGAAAGGCTGAGCTTGGGTGTAACCGTAAATTTTTTTACTCTGATGATTTGTGTGGCTGAAAGATGGTGAAATATTGGCAGGAGTTGACAGAAGTTTATATTAAACAAATAAAAAAAGACAGATTGGTGTAATCGATCTAGAGTTCGACCAATATTTTATACAATGCAAATTTTAAGTCATCGCACATTCTTCTTTGGATGCGGATGGTGATTACACCAGATCAAATTGAGAAAAAAAATTCCTGAACATGTATGTTTTTCATATATACATACATAGTTTAATTAAAATTACGATATATTGGATTCATTATATACAATCACAGGCAAGAAGATTTAAAAATATTCATATTAAGTATATGAGAGCTAAGGAAGACAAAAGGTATGCTGTCATAACAAAAATATTTTTTCAAATTTCAATGCTAGAACTCACAGATTGGCCGACATGTTCGGTAAAAAATCAGAGAAATACACGGGGATGCCGTTATTCGGTGCCTCGGTCTTTGTAGACCTATAGCCCGATTTTGACAAATTTTGAGAATAAGATTAAATATATCAGAGGCACTACTTGTGCAACGCTTTATCCCGATCAATTTTTTGGTGTTTGATTTATTTACTGGATGTGAAAGAGTCAAATAAAATTTAAGTCTGTGGGTGTGGTTGTTATCCAATTTTGACAGTGTATAATAAAGTGCTTTGGAGTTCGTTTCAGTGGTTTGGACGTCGTGCATGGCGTCTACGCTTTTAGCGAAGTTTAGATGTGACAACTCTAATACTTCATCTAGTCCCTTGAACTGCGAATCTCCTTTATATCGAAGACAAGTTCTAAATAAGGCCGGGTGTAAGGAGAGAGAGAGAGAGAGAGAGAGACAGAGCGTTCCAGTGTCTCTCTTATACCTACTTTCCTACTCTTTTTACATGTGTAGTGATGCCCATACGGATCGCATGTACTGTCAATAAGTTGTGACTTGTAACTAGGCCAACAACCGTACCTTGTGAAGAGAAAGCTGGCGTGTTTTGCTTCCGCTCCCTTACACTTGCCTTTAAATCATTCCAGCTCACCACGATCCGTCTGCCAGACCTTTCAGAAATTTCGTTGTGTATCGTTTTTGATGATTTGCGAAGTCCTGCACTGGTTCCATAGTCAAACGGATGGCACTTTTACCGGGAGACCCTTGTGGCCTGGAGCCCAATATATAGATATACAGCCGTTTGCCAACAGCCACTACTGTCTCCCTGCTTCTAAGGACATTCTTTTACGCAATACGATGTGTGATTATTGCTATAATTGCCGCTTGGCTATCGACGTACATATTATATAAGTACATATGTATGTTGACATTCCTTATGCCATTTCCTGCATATTTCGATAGCCTGAGGTCTAGTTAAGCATAATAGATTCCGGCGCCCACTCGATTAGTCAATTTTGATCCGTCCGTGTATATGTTAAGAGTTCTGCTGGTTGTTCGCGTGCCCTCGCGCTATCCACTCTCTTTTGGCGTGACTCGAAACCTTCTCTTGAGGATAAAGAGTGAGGAAAAGTAGCCCATTTGATCGACCAACCCCTTGCCAATCGAGCTATATCCGGACGTTCTTTGATTCCTACAAGTGGCAAGAGTATAACATTTTCGGTTACATCCGAACTTGGACCTTCCTTACTTGTTTAAAATTGTTAAATACAGAATATATAAAAAATAAAACATGTAAATAACTTGTTAATAAGTTGTTCACAACAAATTTTAGTTATAGGGTGTGTTATGTGCGTGCGGTTACACTTTTCACTAAAATAAGTATTAAACTATAAGTTTATTATTTGAAATTAGTTTAAACATGAAGTAAAGTGGTTGATTCTCAAAAAAAAAAACTGTCTAACTTAAGGGGTTAGGGGTAGTCAGAATTTTAAAAAATTATTTTTTTGCATTTTCGTTAAGTGTAATATCTTAGAAATATTCTCTGAAAATTTCACGTTGATCCACTAATTAGGTTTTGAGTTATTCGACAAATAACAAAGAGAGCTCGGCCACTTCAAAGCGCTAGTGTGAAACTTTAAACGTGTTTTTCTCAAAACTATGTTTTTTGAACTGGTGACAACTGTAACTCGAAAACCGCTTAGTAGATTTTAATAAAATTTATACAGCTTTTAGAATACATAATAAACTCGGGCCTGATCGAAGGATTTTTTTTTTTAAATTTCGATTTTTTAAGGCCAATTAACTGTTGATTTTTTCCCAAAAATTTAGACAAAAATTTCCTGAGGCCGCCATTTTGTTCATTTTGAAACAAAAACATCCTTCGTTCAGGCCCGAGTTTATCTATTTATAAAACTAATTTTTTTGTCCGATTGATTTTAGATGAATCTCCAAGGACTTATGGTTGTCACCGCAAGTACCTTTTTTTGGAACTGGGTCAACACAAACAACTATAACTTTGGAAATAAAATTTTTTTTTTTGAAATTTTCGTGACTTCAAGTCAACACATTCTATAATAATGCCATATTACTACTTTTGTAAAATAACACGATTTAATAGCAAAAAAAAAATACTGAAAATTCTAATTTTTTCGTGCCTCTGACTACCCCTAACTCCTTAAGATAATATGAACCTTAGTTTTGCACTCTGTAAAGTGCGTGGAATTTTTTCGCCGAAACGCGAAATCATAGGGATGTGTGCATATGCTTAAGAGGAAAGGGCGAATTGGGATTTTTAGTAAGGGCGCCTGCTGCTGGGCGGGGCTTGCGCGTTAGAAGTAAACTTTTTCAAAAGGCAGGTGAAACTGAATGTTATTTGTGTATATGTATATGTATTTGCTTTCTCTTTGTGCATATTCAGTCGGCAAAACACTATTTACAAAAGAGGAATTTAATTAAAATCTTGCGGTAAGTGATTCCATTGTAATATTTAACGATATATAAAATGTGTCTACGCAGGGAAAAATACTTGGGATCTGTAACTGTTTCATATATGTGCATGAAAGCTCTTATCTGAGGAAAAATATGTAAGAATTCACTCTGATTACTAAAGTCCTCGAAATTCTTTCAGTGTTGAAATTGAGTATAGTTATTCTGCCTGATAAGCTGTACAGTTGCAATTCTATTTTCAATCCTGACCCTTGTGTCCACGTTTATCGACCTGTTTGGTTGTCATTATTCGAGGCTCCCGGTGGACATCATTTAGGAAGCACACAGTTCGTTATATAATTGTGCTTAATTTAAATTGTGCCTTTGCGGTGTGGGGTTTTACCCTGGCCTTGGAATCCGTCCCTTTCAATTTCGTTGCAAAAAAAGGCTACCAAGCCTCGGATTCGTCGATTAGAAAAAACTTATCTGCAGGGGATACTTAAAGTTCTTGGGAATATTTTTTGGAAAATTAAGAATCCGTGCTTGGAGGAAGTAAGTACAAATAATTCAAAGAGGGTCGAGAACGCGTTGACGACGGACGACGTCCAGAATGGCCATCAGTATTAACTGATCATCAACACGTCAATAAAATAAAGGAATAACTGGCAGCGTTGAAATATCGGAAGGATCAGTGAAAACCGTTTTGAAAGATCATTAGTCCAAAAAAAGTGAGAGAACGATTGGTTCCAAAATCACAAAAATTGTTTGAAAACTAGCGTCGCGTTAACGTCTGTGAAACAATGTTTTGCGATAATCAGGATGTCACGAAACGTATTATTACAGATGCTTACGACCGGAAACACGATCACGGCCCAATATCGCGACAAAGGTGAACCGAAGCCGAAAAAAGTACGTCAAAGCAGTTAAAAAACAAGGTTATGTTGACAATTTGCTCTGATTATCGAATTGTGGTGAACTCTGAATTCCTTTCGACCGGCTAAACTGTCAACAAGGAATACTATATGAGTTTAAGTGTCGATTCAGTGAAACTGAGCGTTAATATCAATTTCAACAAAGCGAGTATGCCAACGGAGATGCTTAATACTTAGTCTGGCGAAAGCAGAAGAGTGGAGGAGAAAGTGTCTAGACGTTTCCAGGCTTCGCAGCCCACATTTCCTGGTTGCTAACCAAAACTGTTTGAAATCACGAAGCTCATAGATCCAATGGCTGAATGCACGTTTCTATCCTGATGGAATTTGGGTATGGGTTCCTTTTCTTGTAATCTTATCAGTTTTACAATTTCCGACGACTCCGCTGAGAAGTATAATATGCAATTAGTTTGATGCTATTGGCAGTACTTGATTAGGTTTGGGCTCACTGTCAGCGATCTAGCAGCTCTGCTTCGTAGTGGATGCATATCTGTCTAAAATAAGCCGCAGTTTGGAGAAGTCATCTGCTGCTATCTTGCTATAGCGTTTCTCAATAGGTCACTATAAAAGTAGACCGATAGGTCTTCAGTAAGGTTTCCCATTTCCTCATGGGAAGATGTCCGATCTAAAAACGAGTCGAAATTATTCAAATTTACTACTGAAATTCGGAGTCGTGGCCTCAACTTTAAGTGCTTGTTTTTAAATAAGAGCGCTACAAAAGTTTTTTTTTTTAAAATTAAACAAAAACGGTTTGGGATATCACTGAAATTCTTTATTCCTGTGAAAGTACATTCGCACGTACTCCATGAGTCACCATTGCATCCGGAAAAGTATACTGTTTGGGGCGATCTACGGGCCGGCGGCGTCATCGGGCCGTACTTTTTCCATGAAGATCAAGACCGGCACGTTATTATGAATGAGAATCACCACCGCTCAATGATAACCGAATATTTTTGGCACGAATTGGATGATATGGACTTGGACAATATGTGGTTCCAATAGGACGGCGCCACAAGTCACACAGCGAATGTCACAATCGATTTATTGAAAACCAAGTTTGGTGAACGTGTTATCTCACGAAGTGGCCCAGTCAATTGGCCGGCTCGGTCATCCGATATGACGCCGTTAGACTATTTCCTGTGGGGCTACGTCAAGTTTATGGTCTATGCCAACAAGCCAGCGACGATTGATGAACTTCGTACGAATATCGAACGTGAAATTGCAGCAGTATCGACCGCTTGAAAACCGTCGAAAATTGAGTTCAAATCTTTGAGGTTCCCAAATGCTTTTATTTTCTACAACAATTTTTATAACTAGTTTCTGTCATACTTAGTTCTAGCATACATGTTTTAGTACAACTAGTTTGGTTGAATGTAATTTCCATTAATGCAAAGATAAGATTCTTATACCAACATTTAAATTTGCCAAATCAAAGCGACTGATTTCGTAAGGTTTCTCCTCGGTCACCTTTTACCTTTGCTATTACTTTACTTCGCATAAAATCAATCGACTGCAAACCGCAATACTGGGTTGTTGTTTGTTTTTTTGTAGACGTGAGTATTACATTAGGACAAAATCACTTGGATAATGAAAATTAATTACTCCAAGGAGGCAACGGAAAAACGAAACAACTCAAAGGCTGTGATTTGTTAGAAAGAATACTTAAAAGAAAACTTTAGAAGAGAAATAATAAATGAAATTGCGGCGGAGGGAAAGCAACAGCGGCTAGATGAAAGGTTAAAAGATTCGAAATAACTGAAATGTCAATTCAAAGTTAGTAAAAAGAAAAGGTGAAATAATGACTTGAAAATAATTACACGTGGCTTTTAATCAGAATACTTTTTATTGTTTGCAGATTGTACATACATTCATACAAATGTTGGTATATACATAAATATATGTATGTATGTGGAGCGGTAGACGACTGCCTATTTTTGAGTTATGTAGAATGGAAAGCAGACCGAACGATTAACGTTTGAGGAAATGTTGGGGCTTAAATGCAAAGTTTTATCTCGTTACATACATTTTTTTCTTTTTCTGGAAAGTAAAAAAATCAAATGGAATTTAAAAGTATGTTATATAGAAAGGAGGCGTGGTTGTCGTTTGATTGATTCAAAGTTGACAGCGTCTCCTATAAAGCTATCTTGTAGTTTTTAAGTCAGTCTATCAGTTTTTAAGAAAACCGTTATATGAAGAGTAGGCAGTGATATCGATTTCGCCCATTTCCACACTGTCTTTAGAAGGGTTTAAAAGACTTGTTTTGTGTATATTTGGGTGATCTTCATTGGTTTGGAATATATATACATTAAACTTATTAGGAGGCGGTGACAAGCCCTCTTTGTAAAGATTTTCAAACCCCATTTGCCACCTTTGTTATGATTCGATGCGCGTTTTCGATTAATGGCGTGGCAGTGACAGTTATAATCCTGGAGAATGTCTGTCTGTCTGTCCGTTCGTCCGTCCATCTGTGCAAGCTGTAACTTGAGTAAAAATTGAGATATCTTAATGAAACTTGGTATGCACGTTCCTTGGCGTAAGTAAGTACAGGTTCGTTTGTGAATTATTTTAAGGGGTTACGTGGGTTTACGGGTATCAAAATATCGATTTTTTTATTGTCTTATTAAATTCTAAAACATCTCTGGAATATTGCCTTAAATTTCCAAGTTTTCCCGAAAGTCTGAGTGATAGTTCCGGTGACACAGCCTTGAGAACTTGTGCGATCGAGGCTAGCTAAGCTAAGTGCATCGTCTTTAAACGCCTTTTCCTCGAAACAGTGCCTTTGAAGTTGGTTGGCAAGATTTCTCGAGAACTACTCAATCGATTTTCATGAAATTTTACACAGGTCTTTGAGATACAATTCCTAAAGACTTGGACGAGGGATTTTTTTTCGATAACAACTATGTAAAAAATATTGCGAAATTTTCATTTTCTTTTTTAAATGAATAAAATCGGGTTAAAACTCGCCCTTGACCCCATATAATTAACAAGCATTATGTGTCTGAAGGTACTTTCCTGGCTTTAATCCTTGCAAGTTGCAAGAGTATGACATGTTCGGTTATACCCGAACTTAGGTCTTCTTTCTAGTTATTTTTAATAAAGAAAATCGATCTTTTATGAAAAAGTGTATCTCGATTTTGATCGGTTTCCTTACAAGAAGTGGATTGTGTTTGGACGGTTAGTATGCAAGTTATATGAGGGTTGCTTATGTATTTCGGGAATAGAGAACAAAAAATATATTTATCATCGAATATGTCTTAACTGTTTTCAAAGTAGTATTCTCTACAAAGTATTCTCTAAGACTTATATAGTTTTGAATATGTTTAAACTTATTTTTAAAGCGCATTTGCCACTCTGATTGAGGTATCTCCAAAACATGCGTTCTGAACACAATAACGAGGACATCTTAGTTTATCTTTTACATTCGGCTTAAGTCACGACTACACGGTGGATGATTCATCAACTAGATGTTTTCAGAGCTCAAAAATGCAGTTGCTTAAGTCGATGTGTGAGAGCTCGCATTGTAGTAATGAAGGGTGATCCGTCTACTGCGTTTGGTTTTCCTGATTTTGTGAAAGACAACTGGCAAAAAATGGTTTGTGTGCCACTCAGAATGCGGCATGTCGAACAACTTTTGTTGGATCTGTCTCATCTGGAAACACCCATTCCGTCGACTGCTGTTGACTTTCGGGATAGTACGCGTAAGTCCGCGCTCTATCACCTGTCGCGATGTCATAGTCATCATATTGAAAATATTCTGCTCCCACTATTGTCTCAATATCAAAATAGATAACATGAAGATGTTGTAATATCAGTTTTCGCATAGCACAAATAGTTTTCCGATCAACAACAACTGATTTTGGACGACCTTCACGAAATTCGTCTTGAAGTTGTCTACGACCTGGAGTGAATTCACCATATCAGCGATAAACACTAATCTTTTATAGAGTTGCATTGCTAAAATTTGAATTAAGTTCATCGACGCACTATTGCTGAGATAATAAACGACGAATGGTGTAAAAAATAATCGCGAGAAAATGTCATCATTGAAAAAATATAAATCAAGTGTATCACAATTTACGATAAAGTTGTGAGTTATCAGATTGCAACACTAGGTTTGTCTAATTCCGATATACTCGTATGAAAGGCAACCTCGTATGCTCTATATAAAAATATAGAAATATAGATATATTCGGCGATTGTCTTTTAAAATGATCCATGGCAAAATCCGTGAAGATATGTTGTTACATAAAAAAGTATTTGATATTGATCAATCAGTTAGTATGGTAAGATGCCTCTCCTATAGTGATATCATACCATTAATATTCGGAAGCACTTATTGATTAAGAAATCAATTAATTTTTATTAGTAGGTATTATTATTTAAAATTCGTTTAATATGATTAACTGTACCAAATCGAAGTTTTGTATCATTATGTTCGGCATTTTATGTGTTTTCGATTACAGCATTTTATAGGCGAGACAGTGCGGACTCAGACGCTCAACCTGCAATACCGACCTTTTTATGGTACCAATGAACGGATGGAGTCATGTGTAGAACTTCGCGCAAGTGAGGAAAGTTCTCTGATCGCCATTCACTTGGGAGTGGCCAGAAACGACTCTTTTACATACGACTTCCGGTCCTAGACCAAGTATCTTCTGGGTAGCCAAAGTACATCCGTTTGAAGGCGAGCAAAAGCGAGAAGGCGAAGCATACTCTCCACATGGTTGTGCGCTGGGTTTGGTACCCGCCACGTAAAAACCACTAGCAAAGGAAAAAAGAAAATAGCCTCGGATGAGAGAATAACGGTTTCATGACATACTGGAATGTCCGGTCCCTTCATTGGGAAGGCACCGCTGTCCATCTGGTTTATGTCCTCATTAGAGTGAAGGCTGACGTAGGATGGGACAAGGACTGAGGCGAGTAGGTCCTTGTGGCATTTACTACAGTGGGCATATAAAGGAGCGCAAATTCAGTGTGGGATTCGTGGTGGGAGGGAGACTCCGTCGCCGAGTACTGTCATTCACCACGGTGGATGAACGATGTCAAAATTGTGCTTGGCGACTTTAACGCAAGGGTGGGCAAAGAAGGTATCTTTGGCACAACAGTCGGTAAATTCAGCCTCCACGAGGAAACATCCCCAAATGGGTTGAGGCTGATCGACTTCGCTGGGGCCCAAAATATGGTTATCTGTAGATTCCAGCATAGAAATGTTCATCAAGCTACCTGGCTACCTCCGGATCGAAAACCTACCAACCAGATTGATCATGCTGTGATAGACAGAAGACACGTGTCCAGTGTTTTTGACGTGCGTACGCTCCGAGGTCCTAACATCGGCTCGGACCATTATCTTGTTGCAGCCAAGATACGCACCCGCATCTGTGTAAAAAAAAACACACGTCAACAAACACATGGAAGGTTCGATGTCGAGCAGTTGTAATCACAACAGACAACCGAACGATTTTCTATTCGACTTGAACTTCTGCTCTCCGAAAGAATTAATTAACAACAGGGGTAATACTCGAAAATTCTACGAAAAGATGCGGTGACTAACAGAAGGTTTCAAGACCGGAGCATACTCTTGTAGAACCCCAGAGTTGATCTAGTGACTGATGCCCAGAGCATACTAAAGTTATGAAGGCGAACCCGATTCCTCAATCGATGACGATGGAGCAGACGTTCCATTGCCCTACCATGAAGGAGTTCGAATAGCAATTACCCATCTGAAGAACAACAAAGCAGCGTGGGCCGATGGATTGCCGGCCGAGCTATTCAAACACGGTGGCGAAGAACTGATAAGGAGCTTGCATCAGCTTCTTTGTAAAATATGGTCGGACGGAAGCATGTGCTCTGCCCAATCCGCAAAAAGGGACACCCCATAATCTGCGCCCACTACCATGGGATAAGCCTCCTCAACATCGCGTACACGTTCTATCGAGAATATTATGTGAAAGAATAAAGCCCACCATCAACAAACTGATTGGACCTTATCAGTGTGGCTTTAGACCTGGAAAATCCAATTGGACAGATATTCACCATGAGCCAAATCTTGGAAAAGAGCCGTGAAAAGAGAACCGACGCACATCACATCTTTGTCGATTTCAAAGCTGCTTTTGACAGCACGAAAAGGAGCTGCCTTTATGCCGCGATGTCAAAACTAATACGGCTGTGTAAACTGACGTTGAGCAATACCTAAATCTCCGTCAGAATCGGGAAGTGCATCTCCGAGCCGTTCGATACCAAACGAGGTTTCAGACAAGGCGACTTCCTATCGTGCGACTTTTTCAATCTACGGCTGGAGAAAATAATTCGAGTTGTAGAGCTTAATCAAGCAGGTACAATTTTCTCCAGACTGAATAAGGAAACGAAACAGGTGGGTTTGGTGGCGAACGAGGGCAAGGCGAAATATCTCCTGTCATCAAACAAACAGTCGTCGCACTCGCAACTTGGCTCTCACGTCACTGTTGACAGTCATAACTTTGAAGTCATAGATAATTTCGTCTATCTGGTCAACATCGAAATCCAACGCAGAATAGCTCTTGTCAACAGGTGCTACTTCGGACTGAGTAGGCAATTGAGAAGTAAAGTCCTCTCGCGACGAATAAAAACCAAACTCTATAAGTCACTATTTATTCCCGTCCTGCTATATAGTGCAGAGGCATGGACGATGACAACATCTGATGAGTCGACGTTACTAGTTTTCGAGGGAAAGGTTTTGCAGAAGATTTATGATTAGATTTGCGCATTGGCCAAGGCGAATTCCGCAGTCGATTAACGTTGAGCTGTACGAGATATACGACGCCATTGATTTACTTAGTTCAGCGAATTAAAAAACAGCGGTTAGGCTGGCTAGATCGTGTTGTCCGTATGGACGAAAACACTCCAGTACCCGCCGGGGGAGCAGAGGAAGAGGAAGGCCTCCACTCTGTTGGAAAAACCAGGAGCAGAAGGACCTGGCTAGGCTTGGAATCTCCAACTGGCGCCACCTAACGAAAAGAAGAATCGACTGGCGCGCTGTTGTTAACTCGGCTATAAT
Organism: Bactrocera neohumeralis; assembly: GCF_024586455.1. Taxonomy (NCBI): domain Eukaryota; kingdom Metazoa; phylum Arthropoda; class Insecta; order Diptera; family Tephritidae; genus Bactrocera; species Bactrocera neohumeralis. The sequence goes on from NC_065923.1 coordinate 54,399,683, forward strand.
CGCGTAAGCGGTGTCTACGCGAGTAAAGAAGATGAAAAATACATAAACGATTAGTGTTAAGTATTATAAACAACCGTTTCATGAACAAACTGTTATTCTTTGTAGCAACATGTTACGAGAGTATGAAAATAAATATGAATGAAGAAATAAAGAGCTTTTGGCTGATCTCTAAGGATCTTGTAAATATGGTACTCGTAGATGTTCAGGGTTTAGGTCATGACTGGTTCAAGATAACACGTTGAACGTAATCGATATTTTTAAAATATAATGGTGATTCAATTTCCAATTTAGTTCAGAAAACTTATTATTGAATTTACTGTATTGGTTTTGCATAATTTGCGGTCCAGATACTGACTTTAAGAAACTATCTAGAGCATGAGTATAGAGATAAAGGTGTGTGTTTCAGTTAAATATTTTTTAGTCCTACGAACTTACATACTCTACATATATGGAAATTTGGAAAGTTCAAATCAATTGACTGTCCCAGAGTCCTCGCTCTAAGGTAATGCAAAATAATCTCAACACTCTTGAGTATAAATGCATAAAATTAAATTGAAAAAGTTTTAACCTAAAAATTCACAGTTAGCTTAATGTATTTTGAAACTCACGTCTGTATGTATGGGGAAGGTCTGCTCATTTTGGATGGTAGTAAATCATGAAAAACTTGCTAAATAAAAAATATGCTTGTGTGTTCGTTTACTTTATTTCAACAAGAAGTGCGTTGCAAATGACAGCATTGAACACAAATTCTAGCATACATACATACATAAATCCATAGCCATATTTGGGGCCTTTCCCATGCAAATTAAAAATCGGATTTGTCCACAAATTTGAATATCCAAAAGCACATTGATGAAGGAGCAATCTAAGTGAACTAGCCAAGAAAGTATTTAAGAAGTTTGGAAGAAATAGAAGCGACAATAAATAAACCGCACAAAAGATGAATTTTAAAGGAAAGAAATCGATTAAGTGAAGAGGGTAGGGGGCCCTAAGTGTATGAAGGAGAGAGTTTTGAAGTCACCTGCATGGTGGTTGACGCCAAATCTCGCATTAAGCAACTTATTTTTGTGCGCTCTTTTATTTGCACTTTAAAGGACACTACAGAGTATTTTTGTTTGTTTGCACATCTCCCTTGAGAAATACCTTGGATTGTTAGCGAATAATTTACACTTTAGCCATCACTCATCGGTAAGAAAACGCAGCGCGACACAGAGTCATCATTAACAAAGTAGATTCAATGAATAAAATCCAATATAAATTCTCTTCAAAACTTTCACTTCGTTCCACACAAATGAATAATGTGTGCCGACGAACGATGGAAAGTTTGGAAGGGAGCAATGCTCGAAGCGGTGGTCAAGTCAGATTTCCCGATGCGGCCTCGGTCTCGTGTCTGACAAGCGCTGATACTTTTAAAAAAGGTTTCCCTCGTTCTCCTCGGTGTCGCAAAGGGGGCCATAAGCTACGGCTTCGATAAGGTAGTCCTTAGAATACTTCCGATGGAAGCCTGGGAAAATGACCCGTTGGCTCCAGTGGGGAAGAATAGTACGAAATGGAGATCGGCTCGTCTTCAGTCTCGAGCGGTTGTTTGAAGAGCATCGGGTCGGTAAAGACGATGGTATGGAACACTGCTGCAAAAGAGTTTGGAGTTAAAGATCCTTCAAATTAATGATAAATGAATGAAATGAAGAACCAGAGCTTGTTTGTTGGACAGAAACGACTTTAATATTTTTCTTTTATACAATTTCAGCAACGAGGATGTCGTCACTGGTAAACTAGAAGACATTACCTGAGAACTCTGACTTGTTTCGCCCTATATGCCGCATGACGATGAGGTGGAACCATCTCCAGATTTGCTGAGGAAAGCTCTGGAAGAGGCCAAGCGCAGAAGAGTCGGCGTAATAATCAGCACGGATGCCAATTCACGCCACACTGTCTGGGGCAGCTAGGAATGAAATGGTGAGTCACTTTTGGAATTTGTATGTAGAGAAAACGTTCTATTTGTAATAAAGCAAACTTCCCCACTTTGTGACTGCTATCAGGGCGGAGATCCTTGACGATCCGCTAATCAATGGAGAAATTACTCACTTGACCTCGGAATGGAGGGTTCTAGACGACCATTCCTGCTCTGATCATAGATATATTAGTTTTACTCCTGGATGATCACTTTCCGTTGAATCATTACGCTGAAGAAGTTCCACTGAGGAACTTCAAAAAGCCTCCACACTCTACTTCGAACTTTTGGATGAACGTCAATTTACCTGGGCCCCGAATTCATTCATAGCAGCGGCCGGTTAAGGAGTCATGTAGCTGGTTGGCCCCACCTACGCGAACTGCGTTAGATTAGGTTTTGTGTCGAGGGCCTGGCGACTGATTAAAGTTATGTTTATATCAAAGACTGGAAAGAGCTCTCACGTCGGCGCTAAGGCCCATTAGCTTATTCTCGTTTCTGTTGAAAACGTTGGAGAAAGTCAGGATTCGTATATTAGAAACAAAATACCAAGGAGTACACTGCTAGAGTCCCATCATGCATATATCAGAGGCACGTCGGTTGACACTGTTTTGTACGATAAAGTGTCATGGCTTCAAAGGAAACACGCTGTAGGCACCTTTCTCGGGGGCCTTCAACAATGTGCGCCTGCAGGCGGTGGTTAAATCCCTCGAAAAGTTTGGGGTGGAATCGAACCTCAAGTATCATAGTCTTCTTTGCGACAGAACGGAGTGGGACAGCGCAAAGATATACCGAAAGATTAATTAGGTGAGGTACTTTCCCCACTGCTTTGGATCACCAGATATTAATCAACAAATAAAATTGTCTTTAAATGTATTAACTTTTTCATTAATATTAATTTAATTTTATTTTTTTCTTAAATGAATATAAAGGAAAGCAGTACTTGTTTCAACAAAGTATGAAAAATATTCACAAAAATTAAGGTAACAGAGTTCTCACTAGGCGTATTTAGTTTCATACTCACCTACACAGTCGGCCACTGGTTTAGACCAAGTTATAGACCAGTAATCGGCAGCCCATTGACAGCGTTTTCTCTTTGAGCGAGTTTTGAGTATACATACGTGTGATTCACACACTCTGGCGACAATTATTATAGCGTAGAAACGACGGCAGTGTGAGTGCCTTCTGACTACACTGCGAAAAAAATTTGTGCTGAGAGTATACGCATTTATTATGTGTGTGAAAGCAAACTAAGCGATTCGATATGGCCTTTAATGTAGAGTGGGAGTTAGTTTTGTTCTTTATAGAAAATTTACAAAAACTCAATTGCGGGAATATCTAAACTCTTCTCTATCTCTGACACCATGAGCCTTTGTGAATCTTCGTTTTATACTTTGAAAAATATTCAAGTTAAGCAGAGTAATCGATTAAATGATAATCTAATAAAAAATTTGTTAATTACTAATTGTACAAATTTTGCCTTTGATGTGGATGAAATCATAAAACATTCGCAATCCGGTTGAAGAATAAAACAAAGATAGTGTTTAAGTAAGTGGAAGAGATACGCTAAAAGTTACACCCTAACATCATGAATGCATGTACTTTTAGCCCACGTCTTGTACAGTTTAAATTTGTAAGGATGCCGATCACTGGTATAGAATAATTCCATTCTATTTCAGTGGTAAACCACATAATTTCTTGAGAAACCTGTCCATTAAGTTTTATTAATCAGAAATTTCGTATTTTGTCCAACTTGAATCAGGTGGAAAAACGCAAAATTATATAGGGTGTTTTGGGGGCGGAGAAAGGGATGGGATGATTGCATTAATTTGTATATTGCTCAGGTATACTGAAAACATACTTTGTTTAGATAATAGGTTGTCAAAAAGTCTTGCGGTATTTTCGCTAGTTGGCGCTGAAAGCGCGTAGCTCTAGTTTTATTCGTCGCATCGCTATACCTTTTTGGAAAGCTCATTTCACGCGCTAACACGTGTTTCTTTTAAGTCGTTCGTGAGTTATAGCTTCGCAAACATGGAGCAAAATAAAGAGAAAATACGGCATATTTTACAGTACTACGAGTACTACGATAAAGGCAAAAATGCTTCTCAAGCCGCCAAAAAAATTTGTGCAGTTTATGGACCCGATGCAGTTTCCATTTCCACCGCACAACGATGGTTTCAGCGTTTTCGTTCTGGTGTAGAGGTGGTCGAAGATGCGCCACGCTCCGGAAGGCCTGACGTCGAAAATTGCGATAAAATCGCTGAATTGGTCGAAAGAGACCGGCATAGTAACAGCCGTAGCATCGGTCAAGAGCTGGGCATGAGTCATCAAAAATTCATTTCAATTTCAATAAAAAAAAAAAATCAATAAAAATCCCGCAAGACGTTTTTGACAACCCATTATATGGGGGCTAATGGAAGTATTGATCCGATTCAACCAATTTTTGACATTCAGACATACTGTTCTCATGAAGGATTATGTCTGAATTTATTTATATACCCCACACATTTACCGATATTTGGGGTAAAAAGTCAACTGCAGGTACTGCGCTTCAAATATTCTATTACTGGGGCTTATGCTTGGCGCGGTGAATTTAAAGTATGCAATTTCACGTTAAGATCTGGTTCTCAGTGTCAATGACTGACCTTTTACCAAAAGTATATACCTAAAATAAGGATTTTAAACATTCGCTTGACTTTATACCATATTTTTCGGTCAATATGTGAGGTTTCATTAAGAAAATGAGAGAGTACCATTTCTTAGAAAGGGTATGTCGTAATTGATAAAATCGCATAAATATTTCCCCCATCCCAAATTTACCCGATATAATCATTTATGACTTTGTTGATGACTTGAAACCATTTATATTGGTCTACAAGGTGCGTTCCAAAGTAAACAGGACTTAAAACAAACAGAGCAAATGGTTTTTCCGGCAAAATCAATTTATTTTATTTAAAATAGTCTCCCTCTGCTTCAATACAGCTTTTTGCACGGTCCAAAAACATGTCCAACGAGTGTTTCAGCTCGTTGGCCGGTATGGCCGCCAGTATGCCGGTGCAAGCCTTTTGAATGACCTCTACGTCTGCATAACGCTTTCCTTTCATGGCAAATGCATTTTTCCGAAAAGGAAGAAGTCGCACGCTGCCATTTCAGATGAATACGGGGAGTGGCTAATGGTTAAAATGTGTCCTTCGAATGTTGGATTTTGAGCAATTTTTGGTCGTCAGTTAATTTGTGCGGAACAAACCGTGAACACACCTTTCGTAAGCCCAAATGTTCGGTCAAAATGCGATAAATCGATGTTTTGGAGATGTTCAATTCCATTTCCATGAATTTCAATGATGATTTCGGCTGATTTTTGATGAATTCACGCACAGTTTCGATGGAATTTCCGGTGATCACGGATTTTGATTGGCCCACATGTTGATCGTCATTTATGTCCTCACGACCACTTTGAAAACGTTGAAACCACTCGTGCACTCTGTTACGGGATAGGCAATCATCGCCATAAACTTATTTCATCAATTGAAACGTTTCGGTAAAATTTTCACCAATTTTAAAACAAAATTTAATGTTGGCTCTTTGTTCGAAGCTCATTTTCGCACCGATAACACAAACATACTGACACTTAAAACGCAATAACTTCACTTCCAATCGATGAAATGTCATGAAATTCTCACTGGGAAATCAATAATATAAATAAAAATAAAGGTAGCAGATTCTAACGCACCAGTCGACATATAGATGGCGCCACCAGGGGGCGCTAGATTCAAAAAGTCCTTGTATATATGTGATGTTTCAATGTTTTCATAAATATAATATGGTTTAGCGCTGAATATGAATTAAATCTGTCTAAACCGTAATTTAAACATCTTGTTTCTAATGTAATTATTTCCGTTTCACTGGTGGTTTTTTCCCTCACATTAATAATTATTAACGTTATTTTACTGAGTTTTTATTAATGTACATATGTCATTTGAGTTAATAAGGGTCACTTTAATACCAATATCTCGGAAATGATGCTAAATAATGTAATGAAGCTAATAAGATACCACATTACAATCATATCCCATCACGATTTCGTTAAATAACACATATTGAATTCTTTCCAAACATTTTTTAAAATGAAGCTTTCCAATACCAGAAGGTATTTAACCGGCTTTGAGCCCTTTATCACATGTTTAATATAAAATTTTGCCATCACCTGAAAATATTTCATCGACTTTGATCCTTGCAAGAGTATAAAATATTCGGTTTCATTCGAACTTAGCCTCCTTTAATTGTTTATTTTATTATTACACTGGTCACACCATCAGCGTTTTTTCATAATTTCGTCTATCTGGGCATATATAACCCCCAGCTATCTCCGTTTACACGTACTTACGTAATACTTTGGTCTATGTAGGTAATTTAGAAGAAAATTAAGTAAGAAACAAAAAACATAAAAATATTCCAGGGCTATTCGGACTATATGCCGACATGTGGCTAATCTTAATTCCAGTTTTAGGTCTGACTGGGTAAAGGATATGTTGTTAATCCGTTAGAGAAACGAAGCTGGTCCTTTTGATAAAAGTTATTTCCATAGTTATAGCTCCAAAAATATATATACATATGTAACAATTAACACTTTTTTACTGCTACAGTAGAAACACAAAAAAACTCACCATGTTATTAATTGGTTTTGAATAAATCACTTAAACTCCTGCTGTTAAAATAATCGAGTCGATTTGTTGAAAACTAACACCGACCCGGGGGGAAACATATTGAATTAAAATCGTTATGGTGTCAATATTTTCAAAAACAATAGGAAACAGCAATAACTAATGCAATAGAAAGCTTTTCATCAAGAACTAGTTTCAAAAATTCCCAGCAACGAGACACACTGCGCTCAGCCGGGAACTCTTTTCCTCTTCCAGTGCTAATAATCACTTACACACGAAGGTGAACCCTTTTTCCAGTAACACCCGATGATTGTTCAAATGCATAAATAGCAAAACATGAGAAAGAGTGGCCGATCCGGAAGGACTGTGTGAGTCAATAGCCGAGGTGAGCAGATCAAAAACGGAACAAAATTGCAATTTTGTTTTTTTGTCGCCTCAAATGCGGTTGAACAATGGAACCGCAGCGGCGATAATGATATGCCTTGGTGTACAGCCGCAACCACTGCTACCGTTCGTTTGGCAAGACAACCCCTTTCGTAAACGTGTTAATACGTCGCCGCGTGTATCAATCACAACAAAGTGTTCAAATTTGAATAGACCCATAACTACATAGTATGCTGCCCGCGTTTTTATAAATTTAGCAAAACAAACACTACCACCTTTTGACACCGTGTATATTTAAATTTCTGTAGAAGTACTCCACGTAAATATGTATAATATTTTACCACTATTTGATTTCGTTCGGTCTCCTTTTGGCATCGTGTGACATTTTTAAATTGGCGATTGTTCGCATTGCCTTATTTGCACCTTAAGTACGAGTGTTTAGAATCTTAAATAGCGAACAATATTGGGCGTCCTGTTGACGCCGTTGTGTTGGTGACAATTTAATGATAGGTTGTCGGAAACAGCTTTCCACAATGGTTGCTCTGGTCGACCTTTACTCTGATGCCAACACTTTGGCGTTCACATTATTTTGTTTTGTTGCTTTTGCTTTTGCTTTTGCTAACAACGCGGCAAAGAGTTTACGCCCACTTCCTTTTCACACTTTTTTGGTCCTTCGCTTTATTCGAAACAACACTAACATATTTTTTGTTGCGTTGCATTTTTACTAATTTCTTTACTCATACATATGTATCTATATACTTATGCACATATATATGTACATCTATGTTATTTGATCACATACACAGTGGAGAATAATTTGGGCATGCTCTCACTACATATATGGTTTGTATTCATACTATACATACTGGAGCCCATCGTTATTTCAATATCCTATTTATGTATGTATGTATATTAGGGTGGGTCAATAAAATGGAATGTGCGTTTTCGCTTATTACTCTGAAAAATTAGTTGATAGACACCTCTAACAAAGGCTGTCCAAGAATGAGGTCTTAATTGTAACGGGATAATTGTATTTTTTTGTTATTATCAGATAAAAAAATGTGTATCTCGTTTTCATCTACTTGAAAAAATATTAAAATTCAATTCTGATTGTTTCAAAGACGAACTTTTTATCTTAGAAATTTTTAACTCAATGAAAAAAAAATCATTTTAAATTGCAAAGTTCGCAATTTTATAGGAAATTTTCTGCTTTACATACATACGCATATGGCTTTTCACCTTCTCTTAGCTCGATTATTGCGAAAAAGTCATATCTGAAAAACATGTTAACGGCAAATGTATGAGAACGGCCCAATAAGTACCTATGTACATGGCGCTTCACCTCTTACTGCAGTATATTCTTGTAGGCGACTTCTGCCACAATTTTAGCTGAATAAAACTTATTCTGTTTTAACTTCGTGTGGTTGCCGGATCCAAAGCACGGCAGAGGTTTTAGATGGGCCTCGAACCCTACCAAGGTGGTTAGTGTGTCCATTCCACACTGCCAATTGGTATTGAAAATGCTTAGCATTCTCAAGGCGCTGATCAACGCATTGATTTGATCCGCTGTGCTTTTGGGCGCCGTGGAGTAAGGCTGTCGTCAGCAGGTGCCCACGTAAAACACACCGGACGTTAACTTCGTGTGGTATAGGATGTATCAGCGAATTTTCGAAAAAAATGAAAAAAGTAATATTAAATAGTTCCTGTTTGTGAAAGGAAATTGCGTAGAACCATAATTACATCTAACTAGTAGTGTTCTTCAATGATGCTTCCACCTTGGATTTAGTCTGGCAATCAGTATTATTGTACACTTCGCGGTTTGATTGACACAGTCTCTAATATATGTATTCAACACATGATTGTGATGCCAATAATAAATGTCCTATAAGACGTCAATATGGAGAGTGCGAATGATGTGATAAATTTACTGAGTTTCCTTGAATGTAAACTTTATATGATAGTGTTCTAAATAGTGATAGCTGGTGGGAGCACAAGGAGTAGACTCGTTCATAATCATTTTGGTTAATAATGTTTTCAATTGATAATAATATAGTGGCTATTAAGTTAACTTAATATAACATAATACACGTACGATTAACCCTTAACAATAGAAGAAATATCTTCATTAGTCTAGATTAAATAGTTTAGCTGCAGAACTAAATAGAGAAGGTACCATCTTCTATAGGAGTGTACCATACAGCTGTTGGCGTATGCCGATGATATTGATATGAGGAAGACCTTCACTCCGTTGGAAGGACCAAGTGGAGAAAGACCTGGCTTCGCTTGGAATATCCAATTGGCGCCACGTAGCGAAAATAAGAAACGACTGGCGCGCTGTTGTTAACTCGGCTATAATCGCGTAATAGCCTTGACAGACGGCAGCGTTAATCCGGATTAACTGCGCACTTAATCAGATCCAAATTTGTAGGTGACAGACGGCAGCTATGCGAGTTTGAAACTCTCATAAACAGCTCATTGTCCTTTTTATAATATTTTCAATGAAAATTGATAGAAGATAAACATTACGGTTGTTAGCCGACCAATTTTTACCAAACCATTTTTTATTACAAAAGCATATCAACACATTATTTTTAAAACTGCATCATAACATAGAAGTTTTATTGATATTATATTGAGAATTTGATAAACAGCTGTCAGGGTTGCTTGTATTTCATTCACAATAGATGAAAATTGGCCATTTTTAACAATGTTGCCAACGAAAATCTCACAAACTCCCTAAAATTTTGAGAGTTATTTTTGGATTCAGCAATGGAGTTAGCTGTGGTAACTCCTGAATTAATCCCGAGAAATGCAATTAATCTGGTTTAACGCTGCCGTCTGTCAATGCTATAAGCGGTGTCTATGCCAATTAAGAAGAAGAAGAAGTATAGATCAGTTTACCGCTATCCAACTTGATTAGTTCAGAGAGAATTTAATTTCTTCTCCACATTTTCTGTTCATCTACATCAACAAAGAGTACAGGATACTATTGCATAACAAACAACAAACTAAGGCATATACATATATTTCGAAATACAGGACGAAATTTTTTTTCGGAAATACCCTCTAATTTCCTTGGCAAACAATAGAGGGCGAGTTCGTAGATGATTATTGTCACACCCACAAAACGCCATTAATCGAAAGCGTATAAGATGTTATAACTTAGCACGTAACTATTACATATATAAAACTGTAATTAGTCAAGCGGATTTGCAGTAGCAAGGGCGGACGTGGTTCCGCCCTAAAATAGGTTTAATGTAAAAAAACATAAATCACTAAGGCTACAATAACCAAATTCACTAAGGTTAAATTCTAAAAGAACCCTCGAGAAAATAGATGAAATATAATGAAATATAACGGTTCTGTTAAAAAACATTATCTCGAGACCTGCTCGACCGATTTCAATAAAACTCGGTAGTTTGCATTATTATGATATTTCTTATTACAATAAACAATATAACTAATATTCAGTCTTTTGCAATGTCCGGCTAAATTGACTCCATATATTTGTTTATATTATATAAGTACCTAACAATGAAAAACATGCAACTAGCGCGTTTATTTCTCCGCCCCCAATATGCCCTATATAATGATATCCGATTTTAAACAGTTTAGGTTAGTCAAATTGTGTGATATTTTAATAAATTAAGTGAACACATTTTCTTAAAAGTTATGAAATTATATTAATGCTTTGGCGCTCAGGATATGAAAAGAAGTAGAATATAGCAATAAAACTAAGTGAGTTCATGATATTGAAAATTAGTTAATATGATGCCAATACCCTTCGCCGTTGATTGTTGTCAGTTACAAGAGTATAAAATGTTCCAGTGCCGGATTAGCCACGTAGCAAGAGTAGCAAATGCTACGGTCCCCGTGAATCGGGGGGCCCCGCGCTCCAACTGATCGCAATTAAAAAACTATCAATTTAGATGGATCATTAAATATACTTGCATGCTTTAAACGCGAAGCGCTTAGGCTATGCTTCACTTCCACCTGAAAATCTAAAACTCGATTTAATTTATAATTTTTAACTATAAATATTATAATCGATATACTATATTTAGGCTAGTATCTATACTAGGTACATTTCTACCCTTCAAGCGTCCAGTAAATAAATATTTTCATTAAATAATATAAAAAGAAAATCATTATCGAATATCACTACATTTTTTATGCTTCATTGTCGTCAAAAAGAAAATAAGAATAATTATTAAATTTTTACAATATTTTTATTGAAAATAATTGTTTAGAGATATTCTTGTGACCTTCCATATTAGAAAAAAAAAACATTATTTTATATCATAAAACACAGTAATTAAAATGTTCTATCTAGTTATTTCTTTTCCCAAGCGGACGCTGACCTCTTTACAGCGCAAACATTTTTAGTTCAGCCCAGCCTTAAAACAAGATGTTTCAGAGTCTCAAGCCATGTTCTGCCATCTGGACCAGTGGAAAGATTTGTTAAGTTCTTGGACATGAAAGGTCATACTGCTGAACAACTCGCTCCAAGTTTACTAGATTTCTTGAGTGAGAGTGGCATTAATATCAAAGATTGTCGTGGGCAAAGCTATTATAATGCCAGCAACATGAGTGGGAAATACATCGGCTTACAAGCCTGAATTAAGAAAATAAATAAGAATGTAGAATACATTCCCTGTCTTGCACAGTCATTAAATTTGGTTGCTAAGTGCGCTGCAGACTGCTGTACAGAAGCATTACTTATCTTCGATTTCATTGAAAACCTCTATACATTTGTTCTGCTTCTACCTATCGATGGGGTCGTCTTACGAACGCACTTAAAGATTTTACTTCATAAATTCCGATTCTGAAACGGTTAACGGACACTTTTATGTGGTTTTATCACTATTAAGCAAGTATTGGAAGACATTTTCAATAACGTGGATCAAAAAGCGGAGTCCCTTAATGGGGTATTCTACTCTAAAATTTTTAAAAATTCGATTTTTTTTTCATATATTTAAAGTTTAGACCCTTAAGAACACATTCTCGAAAGGATTTTTAAGAAATAAAATTATTTTAAGAGCTACAGTTACTTTAGTGACGCAGTACCTAGCCCGGTTCGGCCGTATTGAATTTTTTAAACGCGTTTTTCTCGAAACTACTTTTTTCTACGCGGTACCGGCATTATCTCAAGTTCTATACAACCGATTTACTTGAAATTTTGTGTGAACCTTCTTTATATAATAAAATTTTTGTTTTTAATATTTTAAAAAATTCAGGAATTTAAAAAAAAGCGTAAAAAATATTTTTTTTTTTAGGCCGTCGCCATTTAAAAAAAAAATTTTCGTGTACTGATTAAGAATTTCTTTTGATTTTTTTTCAGACCACCAGGAGAGTCAGGATCAATGTCATTTTTTACACCTGTCTCTCCCCCCTCTAATTATTTTAATTTTTAATATTTTTTTGTAAATTTTTTTTCCGTATTCTTAAGATATCAATAAAAACACCATAAAAAAATGGATAGTAAAAATATTAATTGCCTTTTTTTACGACACTTTAAAAATTACCTGAAATTCATGCTTCTAGAGTAGAATACCCCCGTAATAAAGCTAACGGACTACTTTCAACGATGAATAAGTTAGAAACGGGAATAATGACAATTACGTGGAACAGAATCCTAGAAAGCTTGCAAGCGACTAGTGCTTCGCTGCAGTCGTCTGATCAAGATCTTAATGTAGGATACGCCTTTTATGAATCATTATATGGCTACGTCCAAGCAATGCGATCCACTTTTTCAGATATTGCGGCTAAAGCCAAAGATCTGACCTACTGTGAAGAATACCAGCAACAGACATCACGACGAATTAAGCGAAATACAAAGTACGGCCATTTCCGCGGCTCTACTGCACTAGACTTTCGAATTTGAGGTGTTTATTGTCATTATTGATAGCGTTCTGTCTTCTTTAACTAAACGAATGAGCATATCATAAAATTACTAGTGTTTTTCGACATTTCGACAGCTAAAATTTCATACAACAGAAGAGAATTTGGAAAAATCCTTTAGTATGGTCAGTGCTTACTAAGGTGGGTCGATTCCGGACTTTTTTCGATTCGGGATTTCTAATAGTGCGGAAAAGTTGCCTTAGTACTTCCTGATTCCAATGCAACTTTTTGTTTTGAGATCGGATTGCATCTTCAACCCCAACTCCGGCCTTGAAATTTCGGAAATTCGCCTAAAATCGTGAAATTGTCTACCTAGCGCCTGAAATACGCATCTCATGGCAAAATGTATAAAACAAAAGTTATTTGTCACGTCATTTGCTACCGAAATGGTAGATGTGATCATGTCCGTAGGACGAACCGTTCCCGAGATACGAGCGAAATTACTAGTGTTTTTCGACATTTCGACAGCTAAAATCTCTTACAACAGAAGAGATTTTGGAAAAATCCTCTAGTATGGCCAGTGCTTACGAAGATGATTTGGAGAACAGCCTAGGCGGCGAATTAGTGCAGTTCGCAGAGCTGCTAAAAACAGATGTGGCTACTGTTATTGACAGCAAGAAACAGGAGCCTCTGGAACAGCAATATTATAAACTTTTATTAAATAATTCTTTAGAATCGTGTTTCCCAAACTTAGAAATTGCTTTGCGAATTTACTTATCTCTCGTGATCACTAACTGCAGTGGCGAACGTTCTTTTTCAACTTCTTAATCATCTCACTTTGTTGAAAGTATTATCTCTAAAGTTGCCCATAATAAATCCAGAAAAGTTTATTTGTAACAATTTTGTTTTATTTAATACCCTAAACTTGAGAACCTATAGCAAACCAAGGGCTCCTTGACAGAATTTGCTACAGGCCCCGCGCTAGTTTAATCCGGCACTGCAATACCTGAACTTATTTCGCCGTTTATTGCTGCCAGTTGGAAGAGTATAAAATGTTCGAATACCACCCGACCTTAGTCCTTCCTAACTTGTTTTTTATAGATTTGCTATTATCATAGTGGATAATTTGGTGGTTTCAAAATGAATCTATGGCTTGTAAAGATCGCACTTCGCCTTTGCTTGTTTTTATATTTTATGATTTCAAATCCATGTGTACATGTGTAGGAATGCAGTTAAGTATTTAGTTTTGCCAATTTTGAGAAGAAAAAAGGAAAAAAAGTATGTTAACACCACAAAGGAATGTCACTCCCTTTGTTCTTTAATTATTCATTAGCAAATTAGTCGGAAATGAAAATGAAAGAAAATTGTATCTTTTCTTTAAAAAGTTATTGTTTTGATAAATTTCTGAGACCAAATGTTATTTATCGATAAGCGTTTTGTTACACTTTTTGTTCAATTGCGTTGCACCAGCCTCACGTAATTGTAACTACCCTACAGGTTTGCACATGCCCATGAGCAAGGTGACAATTTTTACGGAAATGTCTGAAAACCATAAATAAATGCATTGTACATACAAACATATATACTTAATTCAAGTAAATGTGAAGCCATTGTTCCGTATGATCTGCGTGTGAATACTGAGGAAGCCTTAAGCAGAGCCGGACTTGTGCATAGATATGTTTTTTTTTTTTTGTATGCATGTGTGTGGATGAAAAGCGGAAGGAACTGATTTGTGTGATCATTGCGGTTGCGTAGAACACATGTAATGATTTGGATTTTGCGTACAAATTTTGTTTGCATTGAGATTATTTCATAAAGATTGTAAGAGGAAGGAGCGAGAGGGGTTTTTAAGTCTTCGGAAGAATGGTGCATAGTTTAGATTTAATTACATATTGCACCAATGTAATTTTAATTTTTTAACACTCAGTGAGAACAAATTTATTGATAAATCACTATTTTTTGAAATCATGGCTTATATCATAATTGTGTAGTGAGAATTTGCTTGCCCACACTAGATATACAAGGTTAGAAATGCAATTATTATAAGTAAGGTAACCATTATACTTTAAGGGGTTAACTTCTACGAAACGTAATACACAAGGCACAATTATGAGAGAATAATTTTAATGGAAGGAATCATAAGCAAGTGCATCCTTTCGAAGATAGTGTGATAAGATAGTGTGATATGAACACAACTCACTTATGAATATAATGGGTTGTCAAAAAAGTCTTGCGATATTTTTATTGAATTTTTTTTTTTTTCATTGAAATTGAAATGAATTTTTGATGGCTCATGCCCAGCTCTTGACCGATGCTACGGCTGCTACTATGCCGGTCTCTTTCGACCAATTCAGCGATTTTATCGCAATTTTCGACGACAGGCCTTCCGGAGCGTGGCGCATCTTCGACCACCTCTACACCAGAACGAAAACGTTGAAACCATCGTTGTGCGGTGGAAATGGAAACTGTATCGGGTCGATAAACTGCACAAATTTTATTGGCGGCTTGAGATGCACTTTTGCCTTTATCGTAGTAGTACTGTAAAATATGCCGTATTTTCTCTCTATTTGCTCCATATTTGCGACGCTATAACTCACGAACGACTTAAAAGAAACGACAATCAATCAAACACGTGTTGGCGCGTGAAATGAGCTTTGATGATGCGACGAATAAAACTAGAACTACGCACTTTCAGCGCCAACTAGCGAAAATACCGCAAGACTTTTTTGACAACCTAATATTTGATAATAGTGAGGTTTTCCTCTGGTTTAGTAATATTTCACTTTCTCTAAAACGATTTTACCGTTATTTGTGAATAGGACTGAACTTTTGAAATAGTTAGATACCAAATGATCGATTTATTTGCATTAATCCAGAGAAATGTGTGCAATAACCGCTTGATATATAATTTAAATATATGTTCATTAAAGGTTGTTTGTGGTTTTTTAACATGAAAGAACATATCCACATACACATATGTACATACACCTATACATATATACACATGCAATAACGAAAAGTGCATAGAAGACTTGCAAAGTGCCATAAATAGCACCTAAAAATTATTTCACACCCATTAATTTATGTACATACATATATGTATGTATGTATGTATATGAGAGACTTATTCAAGGGACGTGTTAAAGCGTAGAGAATTCCACAGCATTCAAATGTGCCACTTATAATGCACGCTCCAGTGCTGCTCCGCATGAAGCATCCATCCACCAACCAATATCTAACTGGATATGTCAGAAGTAATTAATAAATATTAATCAATATCATTACAAAAATATAAGCACAGGAATTGTTCCTATATGTACTTGCATCTGTGTAGGCAAATATCTGCAAAAATGCATTTCATAATGTCGAGTCCTTACTACGAGTACTTCGTAGCTCGTACTTGCGTGATGAAACTGCATGTGAGAACTTACGATTACCACATCCCTCATGCACTTGAAGTCGTCTGTATGTTTTGAGGGCAGCACAAAATCGGGTATGTTCACATGTGTATACGCACTTTGGCCCACTTGAGTGCCACTTAACTAAACGACGTCAATTTGCTAACATTTCATCAGCCGTCAGCCGTCATTCGTCCCAGATCCTTTCGTGCCAGGATCTTGAGCGGAAACTGTTGGCAGACTAAAGGGGGGAATTTAAGAATTTAGTGCCGAGGAGCAGTAGGCTAAAGTGTGCTAAATAAGAACAAATGCAAAGCGACCAGCTTTGAATGAACAAACCACAATCGACTTATGGCAAAGTTGTAATCGAAACGAGCCTCTTAAAAAGGCTGCGTTCTTATTTTTTACTCTTTTCATCCTTCTTTTATTCAGAAATCGTAGCGTTCGTTTCGCAAGCTAAAGAAAATGAAGCACTCTTTATTTCCTTTCCTTTATTTTCTCAGAGTACACGAAACAAACCAAGAATTCATCAAAAGAGTTATTATGTCATACCCTGCAATGGAGCGAGCACAGGGTACTGTTTGGATAATGTGGCCAAATAAATAATCTTTACGACACTTGTTATTGAATGAAAATTTTTGTAAGATATTTAATCAAATTGTATGAAAAAACCAAGTCAAATATTTGATGAGAATAATGCCAATAGAATACAGCATTGAAATCGAGAAAAAATCATCGAATTCGTAAGAATTTTGAAGCAAGCAATGAGGATTAGATAGAACTCTTAATTAAGCAGAAAACAGAAAAAAATGGTTCGGATATTGTAAAAAATTTCTATGCGATTCGCTCGTAACTGTAGTTAGCAATAGTTTGTACATACTATATGTGGGCAGCGAAGTACTGTTCTTGAGTTTATATGTCTACTTATGTACATATATCTCCCAATAATGTTTCAATATATACTTATCAGACCGGTAGAAAAGCTTCAACAAAGGTACATATAACAGCTGTTTAAATGTATGTAGTATTTAATTGAAATCGAAGATTAAAAACAAGAAAAACGTTAACTTCGGTTGCACCGAAGCTAAATACCCTGCACAGGTGCATTTCTGTTAGTAACTACATATATGTTCAGTTTGTATGGAAGCCATATTAGTCAACCGATCTGAACAAGTTTCTTAGAGATTACATTGTTGCCTTAAAAAATAATCTATACCAAATTTCGTGAATATATCTTGTCAAATGTGAAAGTTGTCCATACAAGCATTTGTTTCCGATCGTTCAGTTTGTATGGCAGCTATATGTTATAGTGGTCCGATATCGGCCGTTCCGACAAATGAGCAGCTTCTTGAAGAGAAAATGACGTTTGCAAAATTTCAAAACGATATCTTAAAAACTGAGGGACTAGTTCGTATATATACAGACAGATAGACAGACGGATAGACAGACGGACATCGCTAAATCGACTCAGCTCGACATACTGATCATTTATATATATACTTTATAGGGTCTCCGACGATTCCTTCAGGGTGTTACAAACTTCGTGGCAAACTTAATATACCCTGTTTAGGGTATAATTATAATTAATGTAAGAAGCTTTGACAAATATGGATTACAAATATGATTATAAAATTAAGAATACTTTGATACTAAATCATTTCTTTCATTTTTATTGGGTTGAGTAAATTTAGTTATACCATATTTTATAGGTTAGATAAATCGACATATTAATATACAAAGAGGCGTTTGGAAAGATGTACAAATTCTCTCTTTTCTTCTAGCAGAAACACAATTTATTTTTAGGTAGTTTCGAGCTGGGAAAGTTTTTGCAAAATTCTTAGTATTATTCTTGTCGTATAAAAATTAATGTTAAAAGTATTATACATACATATATACTTATAAGGGTTGTTTTGCTTATGCATACACGTTAATTCGGTTCACGTGGCTTTGTGATTTGCTTTTTTATTTTGAAATAAATTTTAGAGCTTTTTCGTGACTTTTTGGACGCTATGATACGAATATTAACCGCAGTAATTTCTTTGCCACACATTATATGAAGTGGCCACTTGTGAGGACTTCAAGTGTTACTTGAGTGTTGGAGTTTTTCGATCGCTAAATGCATTCGCAGAGGTTCATATGTGCATATATCATACTACTAAATGTTTTTGTTCTTGTAGTTGTTAGAATTCGTTCTTCAACGGCGTAGAGTCCCACGGCTTTGTTTATAGCCACAAGCTCAGTGGGATAGGGTTGGTAACTCTGGTATGTAGTCTTGTGGGAAACACTTCGTTTTTTGAAAAATACTTTGTCAAGATAAAAGTAATTGAGCTAAAATTGAAAGATTAACATTAAGGTAAACGAAACTTTTGTTCGTTTTGAAAAATGTCTAGTTCAAGGAGTCTAGTTGTAAATGTCAAATCGATTGTCAAACCTTGGTCATGTAAATGTAGAAATTGTCCGTGGTGAAGAAGGTATTTAAACTTATAAATTGAGGAAAGGATATAATCAGGACCGGGCTAAAACAATTTACTGCCAGAGCAAATACCAAATTCACCGGACTGGAGGTCTTCCTCTTCCTCTGCTTCTCCCAGCGGATATTACGTCAAATACTCTCAGAGTTGGAGCGTTTTCATCCATTCGAACGACATGACCTAGTCAGCGTAGCCGCTGTCTTTTAATTCGCTTAACTATGTCAACATCGTCGTATATCTTGTTCAGCTCAACGTTGCATCGACTGCGGTATGCGGATGCCAATGCACAAAGGACTATAAATCTTCCGCAGAACCTTCCTTTCGAAAACTCGTAACGTAATGGGAGCCAAGTTGCGAATGCGACGACTGTTTTTAGATGACAGGAGATATTTCGTATTGCCCTCGTGCATTACCAGACACATTTGCTTCGCTCCGTTGTCCAACCTGGAGAAGCAGAACTAAAATCGCCTTTGTCCAATGATATCGATATCATCGGTGTAAGCCAGTAGTTATACACGCTTGTAGAGGATTCTCTACTCAGCTTTGCAGCTCGAATTATTTTCTCCAGCAGTAGATTGAAGAAGTCGCACAATAGAGTTGCCTTGTCTGAAACCTTGTTTGATATCGAATGGCTCGGAGAGGTCCTTCCACATTTTAACGGAGCTTTTGGGATACCAAATTCAGTCATAGCGGCATAAAGCAGCTCAAAAGCAGCTTTGAAATTGACAAAGAGGTGATGTGTGATCCTCTTTTCACGGTTTTTCCCAAGATTTGGCGCATCGTGAATATATGCATAGTTGTTGATTTTCCAGGCATAAAGCCACACTGATAAGGTCCAATCAGTTTGTTGACGGTGGTCTTTAATCTTTCACATAATATTCTCGATAGAACCTTATATGCGATGTTGAGGAGGCTTATTCCACGGTAGTTGGCGCAGACTGTAAGCTCTCCCTTTTAGTGGATTGGGCAGAGCACAATTAAAATCTAATCGTCGGACATGCTTTCGTCTGAACATATTCTACAAAGAATCTTGATGCTGGCTCCGTATGTTTTCGTAGAATTTTCGAGCATTACCTCTGACGGCCAACTGGTCAAGCCATTCGTACTTACATATTTCGGTCTCTCTATTTTTTTGTCTGAAAATGCGTCTCGCTTCCCTCTTCAACTCTCGGTATCTATCCGAACATATACCCTATACATATAATGATTCGCGAGTTTCCACCTGAATTTTAAATCATTCATCATTTCAATCATCAAAATGTGTTTTGATGAAATCAAGTGGACACATTTTCTTAAAAGTTATAAAATTATATTAAGAGTTTGGCACTCAATATTAATGGAATTGGTCTTGGTCTAAATCTCATATCCTTGATATGAAGAATTTCGAACCTTTGGTTGACTTTTTCACATGAACTCAATATGTTACATAAATTTAGCCTCTTCGGTTGAGTTAAGTGACTTCGCGATTTTTTTTAATGTTGAACTTAACGAATCGGTCTGGTTTTTTTTATAAATAAATTCGTTCATGACGAATACAAAATGATTTTTTTGTGTGTTTATTTATTGGGTGTATAATAGTTACATAAATTGTTGAAACGTAAAACAAAGGTCCTGTACGATGTCCACGATGGTGGATTGATCTAAAATAAAAGTTTCTAAAGGATTATTAATCTGTAAGAAAGTCACTATCGCGCTATGGAGCGTGTTTTGTTTTTTTGAAATTTTACAAATTGGCGGCGGTTTGAACAAAAAGTATCGAATTTGGCCCTTTTTCGACAGTTTTTCGTAGAAAAAATAGGAAAATTGCAAAAAAAATGGCCACATAGCGCGATAGAGAACGACGTTAAAAATGCTCTCTTTAAATTGGAACTAGATATCTTCAAAACTCTTCCTTTGACAGTGGAAACCGTTTCGAAAAATACCATTCTGAGGAAAATGCGATTAAAGATTGGAGTCGC
Organism: Bactrocera neohumeralis; assembly: GCF_024586455.1. Classification (NCBI taxonomy): domain Eukaryota; kingdom Metazoa; phylum Arthropoda; class Insecta; order Diptera; family Tephritidae; genus Bactrocera; species Bactrocera neohumeralis. The sequence goes on from NC_065923.1 coordinate 54,420,344, forward strand.
TCCGTTCGCCACTCTGTTCCTTTTCTACAAGAAACGCTGTAGCGACCGTAATAATTTGAAATCGATTTTTTGAGAGAATGTTTATTACAGTGTATACTATCCGATAATGCAACAAAAAAAAATCGACTTTTCGAAGTTTTCACACTGAGACGATGAGTATGAGTTAGGTATAATTTTTATTGACGGAAAGTAAAATAATTATTACCTTAGTCTTAGTCTTGAGTCTAGGAACTTCAAAATAAGTTAATACGATGATACCAACTTGTTATAATACAAGTACATATATGGTATATTATATATATTATATTTATCTAATGGAGCATTTAATGGGGTAACGTTTTTATAGAGAAAAGAAAACTCTGTTAACATATCTGCAAATGCAATTGGTAGTAATCGATAATAGACACAGCACTTGCCTAATGTGGATATTCAAAGTATGAAAATCTTTGGAGTACGAACGTGACGCTACGTATTTTCTACAGATATAATATTTCTGCAAAACACAGGACGCTCACATACAAATACTGTCAATATTGTTATTGTTGTAGCGGTTATCTAAAACCTGTTTGAAGGCGAATAAGCTAAGTATTGTTAGCAACATCTTGTAATGAGGTGGAAGTGGTTTTATATGTGCAGGTTTTAAAACTTTGCCTAAAGTTGATCCCGCCGACCAATCGATTCAATAATAGTCACAACAGGGTTTAAATAAACCAATACTTGACTATTGACTATGTAGGAACAGATTGTTTTGCATAAATGTGTCTTTCCTCCTCGTATCGTATATACAAAAACAAGAAAAAACGTTAACTTCGGCTGCACCGAAGCTTATATACCCTTCACAGGTGCATTTCTATGTGTTCAGTTTGTATGGAAGCTATATGCTATAGTAATCCGATCTGAACAATTTTTTCGGAGATTACATTGTTGCCTTAGAAAGTAATCTATACCAAATTTGGTGAAGATACATTGTCAAATGTGAAAGTTTTCCATACAAGAACTTGATTTCGATCGTTCAGTTTGTATGGGAGCTATATGCTATAGTTAACCGATCTGAACAATTTCTTTGGAGATTACATTGTTGCCTTAGAAAGTAATCTATACCAAATTTGGTGAAGATACATTGTCAAATGTGAAAGTTGTCCATGCAAGAACTTGATTTCGATCGTTCAGTTTGTATGGGAGCTATATGCTATAGTTAACCGATCTGAACAATTTCTTTGGAGATTACATTGTTGCCTTAGAAAGTAATCTATACCAAATTTGGTGAAGATACATTGTCAAATGTGAAAGTTTTCCATACAAGAACTTGATTCCGATCGTTCAGGTTGTATGGTAGCTATATGCTATAGTTAATCGATCTGAACAATTTCTTCGGAGATTACATTGTTGCCTTAGAAAATAATCTATACCAAATTTCTTGAATATATCTTGTCAAATGTGAAAGTTTTCCATACAAGAACTTGATTCCGATCGTTCAGTTTATATGGCAGCTATAGTATGTTATAGTAGTCCGATATCGGCCGTTCCGGCAAATGAGCAGCTTCTTGAAGAGAAAATGACGTTTGCAAAATTTCAAAAGGATATCTTGAAAACTGAGGGACTATTTCGTATATATACAGACGGACAGACGGACTACGGTTAAATCGACTCAGCTGAACATACTGATCATTTATATATACATATACTTTAAGGTCTCCGACGCTTCTTTCTGGGTGTTACAAACATCGTGACAAACTTAATATACCCTGTTCAGGGTAAAATACACTCTATTTGGTTGTGTACCTGCAAAACGTTCGAACCACAGCACGGACAGACGTGAAAATTTGCACAGTTATTCATTATTCTTGTAACAGGTCCTAACGTCGTCGACTTTGCATTATATCCAATGAATGTTGAACAAAACATTACCATATGATTAGACATAGGGTATGCCATGCCACCCTCTTCTGCTCTCCTCCTGCACCGTCATACACTACAAGTAAGGCAGGTGCTGATTTACATTATGACTCTCATAACACATTACCGTAATCGTATTTTGGTTGTAATCGTTAAAGTTTGGGTTCGTGTACTTGGTTTACGTGCATTTATTCGTTGTGATAATAATACTGCAAGGCGTGAGAGAGGTGTTTTAGTATTTTAGTTAGTTAAGACCAACAAATTAAGAGGAGGAAAGAGATTTTTAATTTGTGTGGCAAAGGATACAACTCTTGGATCATATTTGTTATGGCGAGGTAAACTCCTGATATGTAAGGGTTAAACCTTCAATATCCAAATTGTTATTGCGAAAGGGAATGGTTTCTTAATTCTTGCCTCATTGTGAAAGTGCTGTTCTGTAGACATCAAAAGACATTTTGTTATTATTCAGAGTGCGGCAGTTTGGTAAGCCTGAAGTATGTTTATCGGGACCCTACTCAAGATGATCAAATGTGTTTTGATTGAAAAGTATTGCGGGATTTATCAGTAGAGAAAATTATGAGCATGTTATTTAACAGACCAATACCAGCGGTTGTTATGTGTCGTGCATTGTGGACTTTATATTACACCTGAATACTTTGTTCAGCTGAACATAAAGGGTTTTTCTATCAAAGTAGCAGGATTACATATACATACATACATTTGTAAATAAAACGCAAAATATTTAATTAGTGATCAATATTATTTTGTCGCCTTCAAAGTAATCCCCACAAGATGTAAGACACTTATGCTAAAGATTTTTCCAGTAATCGAAACACTTTTCATAAGCGTTTTTTGGGATGGCCTTCAGCTCCTCCGACTAAAACGGATTCTATGGAGCGGCAAATTCAGTTTGAGTATAAGAAAAAATCACACGGAGCCAAATCTGGTGAATACGGTGATTGATTGATGGTATTCATTGGGTTTTTGGCTTTAAATTCGGTCACAATCGTACTCTCTTCATCAAAATCATTCGAAAGGACTCGCGAGAGATGCCTATCAACAATTGGCTGACAATTTTCAAGCACCATATCCTTAACTTTTTTAATATTTTCATCAGTTGAAGAGGTCGAAGGTCGTTCTGAAAGAGGCTTGTTGGTTTGTCCCACTCGTAGGCTTGTGTTTTTAATAAAACTAAATCAACGTAAGCCTTTTCCAACATTCGCAGCCAGCCCGCGAACGAAATTTGGTTGGAAATACAAAATTTGTAAAAAATTCTCTGTTCGATATTTTTATCCATTGTAAAAATCGCAACGCACTACTGAGGTGTACTTAAGGACAGTTTCAACAACTTAGCAAAATAGATTTTTTTTGAAATTTTATTTACCCGGGGAATGTAGATAATTACACTAAAATAAACATAGATTTTATGTTGTTACCTTATTTTTCATCAAGCTTAATACTGGTATACTATATAAAAGATTCTTAGGCAGATGATAAGGTTAGAAAGATTATTACGGCTAACTTATGTACATAGAAACTTACATTGGTATTACATCTTTGTATCGATCCAATCAATATAGGGGGATGTGTGTCACAATTTTTCACACCTTCAATTGCAATATTAGTCCTCAATTTCAGCAAAACTGTGCGTTCATGTACATATTTATGTATTATATGTATAAGTATGTGTATGACGGTGAACGTATGGTGCTGGTACATCAGAATAACTATCAATGTATATAAATGAATGCAGTGAATGTAGGAAAATGAATGGATGAATGTCTGTGTAACGGCCCAATTTTCACACAAACATAATAGTAGTAGGCAAAAGCAACAATGAGCTTCACACCGTTAGCTCTTTGTGATTGGTTAAAGACTGGCTGCAGTCGATTTATTTTACGCACATTGAAGCGTATACATATTTACACGTGCTCCTGATAGAGAATGAATTCAGTCGCGTGTACAACACCAACAACATCCGCAATAGAATCACATAATTGAGTAGGAGATACGACGCAAAAGCAGCGGTGAGAAGAAGAGAAGATAATGAATAAAGCAACACAACAGTGGTGGCTGTGGTAGTAAGAAACGAAAATAAGGAATTACGAACGCACCCTAAATACTGTCGGGCAGAACAAGCGAACTGAGAGAAAAATTCATTGGCGGCCGATACGAATGAGAGTTGGGGCCGTGTGAATTTATTTCTAAGCGAGCTGATAAAAAATCTGCACATAGAAGTGTTACAAAGTTCCACCACTTTTAAACACTAGACATTAAAATCGCATACTAACAAATACAAGAGGTGATATTGCTTTGAAATTTGCTGGTTTTGCAAAGCATTTATTCATAAATATCTGGAAAAAGAATAAAAAGCAATGAATAATGAATGAGGTATGGAAGAATGAATATACATATATAGAATTAATGATTATAAAGAAACAATAGTGTGAAAAGGAAGACAAATAAAAATGCAAAGAGGAATGGAAAGTGTTAATTTTCCCCCTCTCCAGTACATTAAAATGTGTGACCCCTCTAACCATTTTTGCTCATTGACTTTCGTCTATACTAAAATAAATAATAAGTATCTACATACATACATATACATATTTACATAAGTTATTATTTACATATAAAAATTTGATAGAAATGTATAGAAGACAAGTATGGAAGGGCTAAGTTCGTTATTCAACAATTAATATGCGCTGATACCCTTGAGCTCACATAATTAAGTCACTGCATGACAAAATTACGTTTCAGAATATAAAGTCATCGAAGTAGTTTTTCATTTATGTATATGATGGTATGGAAAAAGGTTCAGTCATCTGTATCGAAATGGTTAAGAACATATTTAGTGAAATAACTAATGTGGTTGGTGAAAATTGTAAATTGTATCTCAGTTGATCTATTGTTTCTTGTATATGCTCACATAATTAAGCCAGTGTAATAAGTTGTTATTGCAACGATCTACGTAAGAAAATATAAATAAAAATATATATATATTAAGAAAGTTAAAAGTGTATTGTTTTTAAATTTAAATACGTTTAAAATCGGGAAATACTATTAATGACGACATCCAAATAGTACGGATGAGCCAGGTGAATTCCAAATTAGATCAAAATGACTGGTAGTATTTACAGAGGCATTTTAACAGAACACTTAAATGGAAAGTACGCTGATGTCTCACCACTATGTTTGATTATTCAGCAGGGTAACGACCCAAGGCACTGCTCATGGGTCGTTAAGGACTGGCTTCCAATGAACCACATCAAGGGCCTAACTGAAGCCCGGACTTAGACCCCATAGAGAATCTATAAAAGATTATTAAGAGGGCAGTTGCGGCGAAAAACCCGTCCAATAAGGCTAGATTTGGCAAATTCTAAACTACGAATCGAGCATTGGTTCGTACAAAGGGCAAACGCAGTTCCCATCAAAATACTATACTAAATAAATATTTTTTTGACATCGAATTCTTTTATCTGACATTTTTTGTTGCAGATGATTTAATTATGTGAGCACGAAAAATACTTACCAATGAAGAAGAAATAGATTTTCGTTTTTACATTAAAATTAAGCTTAAAAAAACTATGAATATAACACATTTACAGTCAATTCATTTAATTTTAACGTAACGAAAATATATGTATATGCATATACATATGTACATACATACATGTATATGCATATACATATGTACATACATATGTTCATATGTATATACTTTTAGTGTTTAAAATGAAAATAAAATTTTTTATTAATTAAGGATCGATTCTTGACGTACGATTTTTGTGTTATTCTACATACATATGTATGTATGTACATATATAATACATATCTATCCGGTAATACTTAACCATAAAAACCAGAGTCCTTGAACTTATCGCGGGAGAGTTCATTGTACCTACATACATCCATACATATGTACATATATAGAATAACAGATATCTAAAATCACATATAAAATATTGTTTTTAGCGCTACATACAGTGCCGGAGAAAACATATTGGACTGATGGCTATGAATGCTAAAAACATGTCGTATACTCCAAATTACAATTTTGGATATAAAAAAGTATTTAAATATTAAGGCATATTGTTTATTTAGTGCAACAATGAAAAACCTTATAATTTTTTTTAATAGTTTACATTTTAAACAAAAGAAATTACTAGTACCCAATATTAACTGCGACAAAACATATTGGACTAGTCGCAGTTTTTCTCAATAAAGGTCGAAAATTCCGTTATTTTCTAACGATTTTGTATGCTCTATGTAATTTCAACAACGACTTAAAGAATCAGTAGCGAGCTTTATTTCAATTAAATTAAGAGACATTAGATCTGTGACCATCTCACCACCGTGGAAAATTACCCAAAGCTACAAACCGACAAGACGGTTCAAAAATACTTACAGAATTAAAAAAGTTTCCAGATAAGTCGGAAGCGAACGTGGTTAAAGCCTTAAATTTGAAAATTGCAGGTGGGTTAACAAGTTATAGGGCAGCTAAAAAGCCTTTTATATCAAGAAAAAGTCAACTTATCCGATTACAATTTGCTCGGGAACACATCAACTGGTCAGTGAAACAATGGAAAACAATAGTAATGATTTTCTCATGAATCAAAATTTAATTTGAAATATTCAGACGGAATGAGAAGAGTTCACTAACCAAAAAATAGGAGGTTAGATGCCCGATATTGCTTATAAGGCACGGTTAAGCATGGTGAAGGTGCCATTATGTATGGGGATGTTATTCTGAGTTTGGTGTTGGACCTCTTCATCTAATCAATGGCATTAAGGATCGATTCTTATACAAAGACATCCTTGAGAACATGATGCTTTCCCATGCCGAGTGCAATATGCCACTTCCATGGTCGTTTCAACACAACAACGACCTAAAGCACTCGTCGAAACTTGTGACAAATTGGGTCGGAGCTCAAAATATTTATGTTAAAAAGATCGGCTCAATCGCCGGATCTCAACCCTATTGAGATCTTTGGGATATAATAAATAGAAGGATTGACAGAGAGGGAGTGAATCGAGTTAAAAAAAAATTGTTCCAAGCTGTAAAACAAGCCTGGTTAAGCATTCCACAAGAAGTTCTTAACAATCTTATAGCTTCTATGCCAAATAGATGCAGTGAAGCAATTAAAAATAATGATTATGCTATAAAATATTATATAGCAATCATTATTCCAATATGTTTTGTCGCACTGAATATTGAATATGTTTAATTTTTTTCGTATAAAATGGCATGGAGTCAAACAATTTCTAAGGTACATATGTATGTTTTCATAAAATAAATAGTCATTTTTCAAATCTGAGTGATTTGTTTATATTTAAAATGATAATTGCGAGAATAGGAGATGATAATGTAATTCATAGGTATGAGTCCAATATGTTTTGCTCAACACTGTATATGATTCTTTCGAAAAGCTCAATTTTCAAAGACTATTCCTCATCTTATTCTTGATCTTGACATTTAGTTGCCGGCATTATTTCTTGTCCCTCTGCTTCGTTATCTACCGGTGGTTCCAAAATCAACTGATGAATAACAATTGAAGAAATTGTTATTCAGAATATGTGTATATAGTGTATGTATGTATGTATATTATTGAATTAGGTACAAAAAGTATAAGTGCCCTTTTATTTTATCTACATTCCAACGTAGGAATATTATTTATATTTGTTGTTGTCAACAGATTAATAGCCGGGAAGTCGAGTGTTGTAATTCAAAACAACCTATGTATGTTAGGATAATGTTCATGTAAACAGACCAATTTATTCAATAATTAGAAATGATAATACACAGGCGTTTCTTTAAAATAGCGAAGTTGAAGTACTTATATTCTAACGATGTATACACATTTACGACGTTATAATTCCCCCATTTTAACAACTTCCTTAAAAAGAGTATTGTGCTTAATATCCTTTTCAGAAAAATTAAAATAATAATAACAATAAAAGCGTGTAAAACGGAGACAAAATATAAATAATTAACATAAAAGCATATAATGGACTTTGATAACGAGAATCAAGTAAGTTATAAAAGGGTTTTCACGTGCACATTATGTACGTAACAACTACCATTCTATAAACGATTCTGTTCTTTACGCCTTTCCCATATTGTACCGTTTGTATTAACAATATATCCTAAAAGCCACTCTCCCGCATTCTCACCAAGGGACGCAAGCAAACAGCTCAGTGACAGGGGAAGGTGAGTGTTTAGCACAATTGGCAGTACAAAGCCAAATGTATTGCAACAAAGACACATTGACATCTATGCATCTCAGTGGACTACCGCCAGGCTCACACATAGCAAAGAATAGAGCGTACAAAATGCAATAAAGCAGTGCTGTGCGTTTTGCTCATTGGCAAATAACAAAGGCAGAGTTGGCGCATGAATACCTACAACCATCCCCAACATCAACACTAGCAAGAACAACAACCATAATATAACTGCCACACTAGCCTCTAGCAATGGGCAATAATAGTTTTATTGCATTGCCCGCAAATATTGTTGTCTTGCTTTGTCTGATGATTAATGTCCGTCAATCTGAAAGCAATTGCCATTGGCTCTCCCCTGCATTGTACGTCAAGCTTTCTTTTCACTCTCTCAAACGAGTATGCGTCAACGCTCTTCTTTGACTGCGGCTAAGTTCGCCTTTGTGCTGTACGTGTACAAGCGAGATAACTAATGTGTTTGCCTCTCTCACCTGTGCGCGTTGAGTAAAATGTGTGTGCTTCACTATGTGCCGGAGAGTGTGTAAGTGCCCTTAGCGGAACACTGGCGAGTGTTAAACGCTGAGCGACAAAAATCAATTTGCCTAACATCGTTTGTATATAGTAGCGGGACAACATTGTCTACACAAGCAAACGTAGCTGAGCACTCGTAGGCACAACATAACAGTCGTGATATAATAGCGCTCTGTAAACGGTCTGAGAACATATAATATATTGAAAACAATTTATTAAAAGGCGAAAGAGCGAGCGAGTGAGAGGTGTACAATTGTTGTGTTCGTACCTTGTTTAAATTGGTATTGTTTCATTCAGGGCGGAATTGTGTTGAATGAAGTGAAAACTGGATATTCATAACTTGTATACTTTGAGTTGTGGATGGTCGGAGATTGTCGTGCAGAGAAATCAGTCTGTACGAAGCTGTTGAAGTGAATAGAACTACAAATAATTGCACTGAAAAATAGTAAAGAACCGCAAAAGGAAGAAAATAAGAAATACTATAAATATTTCACAAAACAAAGAAGCATAATATCAGATGAACAAACGTGAAAAGCGATAAGAAGTAATAGTGTCAAAGTTATTTTGAAGAATATTAAAGAAGAATAGTGAAAAGTAAATATAGAACATAAAGTTACGTGAAAGTGAAAAGTTATATACAAATACAAAATACCAGAATGACGACTTTGTCTTCACATCCAAATTACGGTTTCCATCTAAGCCAGGCTTTAGATGTACCCACTCCAGGCGATTATGCTTCACAAAATAATCTCAGTCCCACCGATATGGATATAAAGCGTGTAATGCATTTTTCGCAAACTGGCAGCTTAGCTGCTATTTCTGCAGCGATGGGCGGCTCTCCAGTAGGCGGTCATGCAGCCAGCAACGGTAACTCCATTATGGGTACAGCCAGTATGGGTCATATGGGTAGTGGAAGTGGCAGTCTTGGTGGCAATATGAACAGTGGCTTACATCACTTAGCTAGTGGCAATCATCATATGCAAACTGCCGTCGGGCATCAGACACTCTCGCCCAACTCCTCAATCGGTTCTGCTGGCAGTATTGGAAGTCAAAGTTCAATTGGTGCTTTAGGTCATGGTCAGGGGCTCAATGGCAGTGGCAATAATGGTGGTGGCAGTATCCACCATCATCCTACATCGCCGGGTCAGGAAGGCCACATTAAACGACCAATGAATGCTTTTATGGTATGGTCTCGTCTACAGCGTCGTCAAATCGCAAAGGACAATCCAAAAATGCATAACTCAGAGATTTCTAAACGTCTTGGTGCTGAATGGAAACTGCTAGCTGAATCTGAGAAACGTCCCTTTATCGACGAAGCCAAGCGTTTACGCGCCCTACACATGAAAGAGCATCCCGATTACAAATATCGCCCACGACGTAAGCCGAAGAATCCCCTAGCTGGTGGACCACAAGGACTACAAATGCAAGCCGCACAAGGTCAGCATAAATTGGGTGGTGGTGCAGGCGGAGCTGGTTCTGGTGCCTACAATCCTTTCCATCAATTACCACCATATTTTGCGCCTTCACATCATCTTGACCAGCCGTACCCAGTACCGTATTTCGGTGGTTTTGATCCCTTGGCGCTTTCCAAATTGCATCAAACACAGGCTGCAGCCGCCGCAGCTGCTACAAATCAAACTCACAACGTACTGGAGGCTCAAAAAGCACCTCAGTTGCCACCAACGACACTGAGCAGTTTTTATTCCGGCATCTATTCAGGCATATCAGCGCCTTCCTTATATGCCGCACACTCGGCAAATGCAGCGGCGGGGCTCTACAATTCATCGTCGACATCATCGCCAGGCTCTTCACCCGGCACAATCACACCCAACGGCATGGAATCATCAGTGTCATCGGCGATGGACAATGCGCTGAGGCGACCGGTGCCGGTGCTGTATTAAACATTAAGCAAAAATATTAGTAATTTTTAATGTAGAAAGTACAATTGGCGTTCAATGCGCTTTGTTAAATTTTTTATTAAGAACCAATACCTCGAGAGGCCCCGGAGTTATTATATGTATCTGTATAGATATTTATTATCTATAGACACACTGGGTAATATACCAAAATGTATTTATTAACAATATAATGTATTGGAAGTAGACACAGATTCCTTTACCAAGTTATCATGTGATTTAAGTTATAGCTAAAATTAAATGTCTTATTATTATTAGATTCTCGTTTTTGAAATATGTATGTAGAAAATATTTGGCTGGTTGGCCGAAGTATTGATTATTTCGCCAATTATTCGTAAACATTCCGAAATGTTAATAATGCAAAAGTGTTTTAGACACAAATCACAATTTAAATTAATTTATTTTAAAGGCTTGAGTGTATGATTTCTGCTGTATTATTGATTTCAGTATCACTTGTATACGATAAATCGTCACATTTGTTATTGTTTTTAGCTCTGTTTCTCTCACTATTTTATAAAAATAAATCATTTTAATTTTGCATCGAAATCTTATACTACATTTTTGTGGTTTTCATACATTGGAGATAGTTTTACGATATAATTAGTCTTATGTATAAAGAAATTGTAAATATTAATTGAAAATAAAATTTTGATTGACTTGACTAAAAAATATGACTTTTTGAAAAGTGGATGTGGCCCCGCAGCCTATTAGTTTCAATGTAAGTATATGTAGATATGTACATATCGTCACCTGAAATGCAAAATAACGTAACATCACTTTTCGTAGGTTTACAGGAGAAGCAAAAAACCGTATAAAAAGAAAACCACTTGAGATATTGAAACAAAATTTTCAAATCTGAATTAACATGAACCTATAAGTATACTTTAAAAATAAATTATGAAAAAATTAAGCAAATTTTATAGTAGGTTTCTTACGTTATTTTGAATTTTCATTTCTGAAACAAAATAACGTATGATCAATCTAAATTTGTATAAAGATTAAAAATTTGAATATTAATACTTTTTTTTAATTTTAAATAAAAACAGTTGCAAGTTTTTAATATTTCACGTTATTTTTATTATTATTATGTACATAAGTACCAGCTAAAAAAAAAATTTAAATATTTCAAGCTAAAAAATGAGGATAATGTTTAATTATTATTTATTTAATAACTAATTATTCAAAAGGTATATTATCATTCATGGATGGGTCAAAGGTGGAGGGGTCTACTGTCAGGAGCTCTCTATCAACTCCAGTTTCTCCAACTTCCTAAGTATTGCAGTGTCTTCCAGGCCGAGATTGGAGCCATTAAGGTAGCAGTACATTTACTACTCCGGAGTGCACCCTCCTTCAGAGGAGTGACCATCGACTCAGATAGCAGAGCGGCGATTCCAGCCTTGAACTCATTAACAATGAGAGATTTCAGAGCTGATCGAAGACCTAACCTCGCTATCAGTAGCATCGAGTGCCTTTGTGATAAGAATGATATGAGTGCCAGACCACAGCGGAATTGCAGGAAACATGAGCTAGCAAGAAGAGTCTTACCAGACGTCATCTGCAGAAGCTGTATGGAAAAAGATTAGGTGGAAACAACTCAACGCTTCCTTCTTGGCTGTCTTGAGTTAGGAAGGTCAGGACTTAATCACTTGGGGGCGCATACCTTCAGACATCCCACCGAACTGGCGGGAAGCGTCTTGTTAATTTATAAGTTCGAACACAGGAGTTATTCTTTTCTATGGCCTCACAAAGGACTACATATGCACATATATGTATATAGTAGTCCACGTTCGATCAACGATGTAGCCTAAACTTACCAAAGCACATTGAACTTAATCACTAAAAATAAACATAAACAATAAATGAAGGCTAACTTTGATATAAAACAAGAAAACACTCTGTTATATTTACATACTTTAGTGATGATACGTTATTTTGTTTAACGAAATCAAGCACTTGATGATACGTTTTTTTTTTATTTTTTAATATAGCTTGGGTATTTTTGATCGCAGAAGCTTAAAATTTGCGACACATATGTAATATGATGTGGTGAATCGTAATCAGTAAAAAACTCAATTTTGAATTTTTTGATGATACGTTATTTTGCATTTCAGGTGGCGATATATACTAGGGGACCCGACCACGCGTTGCTGTGGTATACATTTTATACTATTCAATACAGTGAAAATTTTATTTACGAATAAAGGGGAAATGTTTTTATCGGTATAAGAATCCAAGGGATTGTACAATTGTACTCTAATTTTGAATGTGTTTATACAAATAAATTTTATTGGAAATAATAACGAATTTAAGGCTGTTTTCTCAGTGTCCGGTTACCAGACCAGTTAATAGATTTGTCCGCTCAATAGATTGTACTTAATACACATCAACAATGCCCATCGTTAATGGAGATGTCCGCTTAATAGCGCGTCCATTTAAGAGCGCTTTTACTGTATTCTTTATTTATGAATTGTTTTAACTATCCTATCTTTTAAGTTGGTTCAAACTGGACACAGTGTGCTAAATTTTACTAAAATCGATTCAGTAGTTTAGTAGTCCATCGCGGACAAACAACGTGACACGTACTTTTTATATATAAAGATATAAAACCACTAAAGCTATATTACCCAAACTTTGCACATCTTAACGTCAAGAATGATAGAGATCTCTGTGATTTGTGTCCCAACGTAGTGTGAAAATCTCTCAACTCCACCTATAACGGTTATGTTCGAAGCTATTAAGCGTGTCATAATTCACTAAATAATGCAGGAACTACTACACCACTTTCAAACAAAGTTTATGCATAATACTATATACAAGCATAACCGCACTTAACCTGTTATATACATATGTACATACCTATCTATCTTTTCACAGTATACAAACCAAGCATAAGCCTTTTAAATATATTCCGGGATTTTGTAACTCTGGTGTTGCAATCCGGCACAACTTAATCGTGTTGTTTACAGTAATTTAAAATATTCATCTCGGCCAAAAAATCGAATTAAGTCGGAAGCATTTTCGCGTAATTATTTTTTACAACTTTCTTAATTAAATTCTTAACGATAAAGCTCCAACAAGCGCCAGTGCTTATCGATGGTATGGTGAATTCTATCGAGGATCACGCCAAGACGAAATTCGTGAATGTCGTTTGTTGTTGTTCCGGAAACTATTAATGCGGAAACTGATATCATCGTAAGATTAAGACAACTATAGGCATTAGTGGGCTCAGCAAAATTTAATATTTAATGCATGAACGTTTTGACTGACGAAAAATGCGTTCGCGTTGGGTCCAACACAATTTGTCAATTGCTCAAAACAGACTCGTGCACACTGATTGAAAATAAGGTAACGATGGTTCGAAACACGTCTACCTCATCGTGACGGTTGATTGTTCATGGATTTACGCGTATGAGCCCGAATGTAAACAGCAGTCGATTGTAAGAGTGTTTCCCGAAGAGTCGAATTCTACAAAAGTTGTTCGCGCATGAATCATTTCCAAGCAAATGGTTGCCAGGACATGTCGCAACCATACCAATAGAACAGAGCTAGAGCAGTAAATTCTGAGTGGTACATAACTATTTGTTTGACAGTTGTCTTTCAAGAAATCAGGGAAACCAACCGCTGAAGACGTCACGTCGACTGAATTTTTGAGCACTCAAAATATCGATTTGATTAGTCATCATTCTAACTTGGCATCGAATAACTCCGCTTTATTCCCGTACAATCAATGTCAATGTTTTTCGACTCCTGAAGGGACATGTTTTGGAAATGGAACAGAGTGGCGACAATTGATTCAAACACATGCAAAAGTGTATAGTCTTAATGGAGAATATTTTGAAGAGCAATTAAGCGATTGTAATCATTTATTCATGATTAATATTTATTCCGGTTCGCTTATCTCGAAATATACAAGGTAACCATTGAATGGCATGGTTTTCATGTTGGATTTGAATATATAGAGTTTGGTTTTGACGACCATGTATGTTATTGTTCCGCTTTATTTATATGATTAGCGATGTCCACGAATGTCCCATCTTTTGGGGTAATTTTACTACCAAGGTAGCAGAACTCCGTTTTTCTGTTAATCTCTTATCCATAGATAGTGAAATTGGTGGAGTAACCGCCTGCGCTATTTGATATAAATTTAGTTTTATATACATATGTATGTATATGCATATTTATTTTAAGCCGATTTTATTTGCAGCGGAGCTGATTTGGTATAAATTCGGCGGTTAGTTCAATATTCTGATAGATATCAAAGCGATATCATCCTCGTAAACTTGTTCCTCTATATGTTTGTAGCGGTTTCAGGGTACACTCGAAAATTGTTGTTAGATGACGCGTGTTGATTTGCTCAAGAATAATATGTGGAGTAACAACGTGGTCAGCACATGACCTGCTAGAGCGAAAACTCGTCTTCTGAAGTTTTCCAAGGCTTTAATTCTTTAACGGCACTTTAAATTGCAACCAAGCAAGGTGAGATCAGAGCTTCCAAAGCCCTTCGAATTCGGAACTCCTGCCAGTGTCCGAAAAATGAGCTTTAGGATCACACATGGTCTATTGGCTCTACTTGCTGGAGATTACGGGCGTAATGAAAACTAATTAAACAAAAGCTCTAGAAGTTATCCTCGACATCCGGTCATTATACATTTAATTCAGTTATGAGACAATGCTCACGGCCAGCCAGATCATGATTTTAGGCCAACGGAGCCAGGCTAGGCGTCACTACGGCGACCTTGTTAATGAACTCGGGTTAAGCTGGCAATGCGACCGAAAAAGTAAACCCACGAGGAGCCACAAACATTTTCATTCCCCAGTAGAGAAGTTAGGGCGAATGATTGTGTGTTCGACAGTTCCAACTGCGAAATCTATATATTCACTGACGGATCAATGGGTGGAACAGTAACAGGAGCTGGCTTCTTCTATAGTAACCCATACACAGAATGCAACTTCAAACTAAATGACTAGAATCTGCTCTAACCAGCAAGTCCAAAAACTTTCTGGTTGATAGTCAAGCGCCAACTAGGGCCATGCTAGCGCCAATACTAAGTCTTCTTAGCAGCTAGCTGGAAACAAAATTCCCCTAAGCTGCCCCAGACCATTCAACTCCTTCAAGGGTTGTTTGACGTGGTGGACCCTAGAGGAACACCTTAGGCTCTAGAGCACAAGCAACAAAGGGCATACTAGCAAGTTACTTTGGGGCAGTGTTGATAGTGGACAGACCAAAACGCTCCTACTTCTAGGAAAATGGGAGCTTAGCAAGATTATACAGGGCATCTACTAAGATTCCACCTTCAGAAAATGGGAAAATTGGGTTCAATCAGATATGCCCTTTCACGTTTCTCCGCAGAGATTTGCATACACCATTTTTGCAGTAATCAGTTTTGGTTGAAAATATGGGGATCAGTTCAATAGCTACTACCTTTTTTGCTCTCTGCAAACTCCTTACACATTGCTCTCTGCAAATGACAGACATTTGTACAGTGTTGATATCAATTTGTATAAAAATTGGCAAAGCTAGGGATGTGTTATACGTGGAAAGTACTTCCGCTACTAAGCTACCGCCGACATCGTTCTCAGAGTCATTGCACTTACTTAGTCTTCTCATCGCGAGAAGTTTACAATCCTAGAGAAGTAGATAGTGTTCAATATGTGTAATATTTTATTGAAATTAAGTGAATATTTTTTCTTAAATATATTGTATTTTATCGATATGAATGTAAGGGGACAGGTCTCAAAAATGAAGATAAGCGACTCTCTGATATTTAATATTTAGTAAGTTTATAAAATTCCAAATAAGATTGTAATAAACTCACGGTTCCGTCGAATAATGAATGTGGAATACTTAGGCAGCATATATTATAAGCTTCCTCAAGGATCCTTCGCTGGATCTTTACAAATTGCAGGAGTATGAAATGTTCGGTAACACTCGAACTTAGCCCTATCTCAATTATTTTTAATACAAATCGTTCAAGTTTGGAATTTAGATCATATTATAAATCAGTTTCTGAAGCACATATGTATATCTTATAAAGTTTGAAGGTTGATTAAATATAGGTTTCATATTTGAACAACTCATTAATTTCTTCATTCAGACCCCACTTTTGAAAACGTGGATGACTAAGCTTTGTATTTTGCCAGAATATAAATTTTACTTTAATTTGTGGTGCAAAATGAGGATTAAAATAAAATTAAAAAATAAATAATAAAATATTTCTTTTAGTTGTAAGTGCTTCACATTTCATGTGTGAACAATATTTTAAATAAATATATAATAATATAATATAATGCATTGTCGAAGTCATTCATCAAGGTCTTATCTAAAATAAACTTTAACTTTCATATAAAGTCTGAATTTAAATGAAACCCTATTTTTTAACTAAAATGCTATATAATGGCGATTTTAAATTGGAACATTTGCCTGGAGAATTTATAAACCTATGTACATCTTTTTATTAACACATACATATGTATGTATAGCTATTTCCGATTTCGATATTTTCGATGTCTGGATCAAATAGGGGATTAGAGATATTAAAAGTTTAGTTCTTCGTTCATAAGTTTATGAAGGAAAAACAGTTACTTTAGTTCAGTTTACATAAATACATTTAATAATCTCTAAAGTTTTTTGTGAAAATTTGTAAAATTTGTTTGAAAGTAATCACATATTGTGTACGATTTCTTAAAGTGCTTGCAGATATACTATTTAAGGCATTAGAAATCTAGTTTGAAATAACTTACTGGTCTTTCACATTCACAATTCAATTTTTTTTAAAGTGGATAAAAGTCATCTGAACAACTCGATCGGGGTAATTGTGTTACAGAAAACAAGGGCGCTCTTGTGTTAAACAATTTATATGTACATTATTAATTCAAATCGTAATCATATTTTTGATGCAGATGTTGCTCATGTCACTTTACGATAAGTTTGAGATATGGATGGTGATAGAAACTGTTGAGAAATTTATAGAATTTCTACGAGATACTGGCCAAATGAACCGGTAATGAACTGTTGTGAGCAATATAATATGTCAGGTTTATACACAGGAGTACTGTCAAAAATGAAAATGATTATTTCATTAGCAGAATTTAGTACCAACTTGTACAGCTACTATCAAGAACTTTATAGTTCCTTTTCTTTATCAATACATCGTTGGAAAATATTAGGTCAGCATACAAGTTTAAGACCTAAAAGTCTTTATTAAACTCAGTGGTCTGCTCGACTGATGCTTGTTATGCGTTAGGAAAAGAGGGGACTGGAATAATTAATGCAGCGCTAATTTATTGCTCAAAATTGTTCATGGTGAAAAACCAACTACTAGATTCTGATCATTGTGTGGAACGCTATTTAGAGATCTTTTTAATGCTGCAAGTATGGTCAATCTGCGATACAAATCTATAGTTCTTTGCAATTATTTTTTGCAAGTTCTGAGAGACAAACAATTTCCTGAATATGAACAAAGTGCTATAGTACTGTGTGGAGATCAAGTTTATTAGCATTTGGGTACAGGGCGCAAGAAAACCCGAAAATTTCAAACAGATGAGTCACGGGCGATTGAAAGTGTATCTATATCTGGTCACGAAAGTTTTCGAATCAATGTGTAGTACTGAATATTAGATACTTTGAGCGCACAATTGGCTTGACGTAAAAATATTAGTTGTATGACAGTTTATCTGAAATAGACTTGAATGTACTCAAAGGTCTTGCAAATAAATTAGTCGAGAAGTATCCTGGCTTAAAATATTCGAGATGTTTGTCCAAATGTAGACATTATTCTAAGTATGCTTTTGTACTCACAACAAATTGTTTAAGAGAAAGATTGAATCATGAAAAGGGTTAAAACTTACTTACGCCCAAGTATGTACCCAGATGGGCTAAATGTTTTGGCAATACCGTCTATTGAAGCTCAACTAGTTCAAGAAATAAAATACAATGACTTAGTTGGCATTTTTGCATGGAAAAGTCAGGAAAAATCCATTTACAAATTGAACAATATATTTACATATGTACATACATTTTGTAAATAATTGTATTGTTATTAAACAATAATCGTAATAAAAGTTGTAATAAAAAATTTGTAATTATATATTTTAATACAAATTGTACACTTGCTTGCTGAACAAAAAGGGCAGCGTAGTTGCCCGAGTGTAGGACTGCAGTGTGCCCAAATCATGTGGCAACATAATATTCTGAAAAATATTTTTATACGTACTTCTGTCCATTATACCATTGATATGATGAATTGGACCTATTCCATGACCTGAAAAACCGTCCCATATAAGTACACGTTGGAGGCAGTGTTTCACCGTGCTGTTGTATTATATAACGTGACTTGAGGCGTTGCCGTTTCGGCCTTCGTACCAGCTTAAACACGTTGAATCTTTCATATCGTACTTCGATTCGTCGGAAAAAAGTGCAGTTCGCCATTTTGTAGTCGAGCATCGTTGCAAATTCTACTCTGGCCTGTATGCCAGCCTGTTCTTTAAAGAAATATCTCTTGAACTACTTAAGTTAAGTCCCAATTGGCACAATTAAAATGGATGAGTTCGGGTGATAGCCCTGTTCCGTTATAAACTACTAAAAGTAAGGTAAAAGTAAAAATAAATAAATACTCCCGAAGATTTCAATTTTATACCCGGATGATGCAAGAGCACTTTATAAGATTCGGGGTCAAAAAGGAACGATGAACGTGGCATTAGTAGACCTTTTTTTAATTGGATCATTAAAAACATTACAAACAAAGAGTTTTGGTTTTGGGTCATCAGTCTAAAAAAAAAACATAAATACTTTAAAATTGCAGCTATCGTTAGAACCATGGTAAGAGAAATATCACTTTGAAATAGAGCTGGATGATATAAATATTTAGTTTTTTTTATTTATATATTTTAAATTTTCTTCATAATAATCGACTTTGTATAAATCTGGAATCGTTACATTATCATTGTTTAAAATTATTTTTTATTTGCAGAAAAACTTGAAGAAATCGTGCGTTTTTGTTTTGACACAAAATTACTAGTCTGATAGTGACCTGCATGCGGTCGTTAATATCTTCGGTGTTTTGCACAGAAATTCTTCAAAGATTTTATAGTATATACTTAAGTATATCATAAGATATTCTCAGTATCAATTCAAATTTTTTTCGATATTAATATTTCAGCTTTTAACTTATTTGTACAAGAAGAGTCATATAGAGAAATTTTAAGGAATATTTGTTTATGCAGTTCAAAACCCCTTAGTGCAGATATATACATAAATTAGCGAATTTTATAAATTTCTACAAATATAGGACTTTATTTTTCTTTTAGAGAACTTAAAAATTATTTTATAAGAGTTTGTGAGTTTCCAATTCAATATGAAAGCTGAATAATAAATATCTGCTAAATAAATATTACTAAACATTATTATTTGCCCTCATAAAATGTACTAAGCACACTGGCAGACATACAAACATACATATATTATTTCTATTTTTAAAAATAACAAATATTTTGCTGTTTTCTGAGCAAATACTAATGATATGACGTAAAACATATCGAAAAAAATACTCCAATTTAACGTGTTACACTAAATATTAATCAGATTTCCACCTTTTCTTATAATAGATTCATATGTTACACATATGTATGTCTGGAAGTATGTATGTATGTATATGCATTAGCTTTGCGGCGGTAAATAATGTAAGACAAATGTTTTTATTTTATTTATCTGACATTTATTTGATTTCCAAATTTATGTGGCAAACAATGCAAGCAAAGCTGTTCAGTATGTACTCGAATATATGTAAATAATGGAGTAGAAAACATTTTGATTGTCTGGAATTACCGAAACGTGTATAAATATTGTATTTGGAACAAAATATCAGAAATACATTAACGTCACGTTATACGTCATTTATAATCAAATACTAAATACATACATATGTAACATAACAAATAGTAATGTAACATACTATGACCCAACTGTGCCTCGGACACTGTCCCCGAAATTCGAGCTGAAAGTTCTGTGAAAATATGTACATACCTTAATATCTTTGAAAAACTTGACATACAAGGTAATGAGATTTCAAATATAGGCAGGTTCTTCTGCACCTGGACTTTCCTCTGCTTCCTCCGGCGCTTACTGCGTGGCATACTCTCATGGACTGGACCTGGATTGTTTTCATCCATTCGGACGACATGATCTAGTCAGGGTAGCCGCGGTCTCCTAATTCGCTGCACTACGTCAAATGCAAACATTAAAATTCGCAACCATAGTGATAAGGATTGGTCAATTCTGAATGAAATTAGAGCATAACCACGTCAACTTCCCACATAACAAACTATTGAATTTCAACTGATTCTTTCACTTTATCAGAGAAAAACTTTGAACAGTTCAATATAAAGCTTTATCATCACTTGAAGGTGTTTCTCCGGCTTTGATGCTTGCAAGTTGCAACAGTATGAAATATTCGGTTACACCAGAACTTAGCCCTTCCTTACTTGTAATTACATATTTCTTTTATATTAAACTTTTGGTATTTTATATTAAAGTAGAAACGTCAAGAAAATCGAGGAAAGTTGTAAAAGCCACAAATCCACTCCTTTCTTTTGAAACTTATTATTGCTACAAATGAATAATAAGTGCATACTTAATGCAAATTATCAATTACTGCGAAAAAAATTGTAAAAAAATGAACACTTCACCAAGTAATTTGGCTTTAGCTGTGATTTGAATCTTGTCCTCGTTAGTCCAAATCTACCTGCTTTACCTGCGGTTAATGTTTTGTTTAGTTAATTACCGCTTTAAAGAGAAAAAGATCGCTTTCATTTACTATAGATGAGTAAATTTTTTAAGGCGGTGCCGCACCTTCAAAGGCGGTCAATACCTGAAGGATTTTTAAAGATAAGTTGTCAATGTTTTCGTAGTGACGGTCAATTGTTTTAATCCGCGAAGTAGGCGTTGTGTTTGAGATATTTTAAATAGAAACAAAAAGTGTTTTGTGTAAACCAAACTATTTGTATGAAAATGTCACAAGGTCGGAGGGATTAGGTTAAATCTTCAGAAAATTTTACATACGATTTTCCCATTGTTGCCAAATGTTTTTACCAATATGTCAATATGAAAACTTCTGATGAATTTTAAGTGTGTACATACCTATATATTCGCTATATGCTATGGCGGTTCAATATCGGCGATTCTGACAAATGAGCAGCTTCTGAGGAACGTGTGCAAAATTTGAGTAAATATATCAAAAACTGAGGGACTAGTTCGCGTATAAAGAGACAGAGGTCAGATCGAGTTACCTCGCCACGCTTCTCGTTTATAGTAGATGCACATTTTATATGGCCTACGACGTTTCTTTCTTGATGTTACAGACATAGTGGCAAACTTAATATACCCCGTTTTGGGTATAAATATTTTTGGTATTGTACGAGGAGAGGCATAAAATTAAATCATTAACAATTAAGGAAGAGCTAAGTTCGGGTGTAACTGAATATTTAATAGTCTCGTAATTTGCAAAGATCCAAGACGACAAAACACCAGGTTGACAGAACTTTGATCTATCAAAAATATAAATTTCAAATTCATTATTCGAAGAAGGCCTAAAAGTATTGCAATCATATTTGATGTATTATTAACTTATATTTAGCCAGTGAGTAGCCCTTTCTTCCCACTTTTGGTATAAAGATCACCTTTGCTGTCCTTCATAGTTCATATACGCCAGCGCCAGGCTATCTCTCATCAGATGAACAAGGTAGAACAGTAGAGCCTGCTCTCCTTGTTGCAGAAGTGCTGGAATGATACCGTCTGCTCCCGGGGACTTGAATTTAGAGAACGAGGCTGTAGCCCACCTGACTGAGTCCGCAGTAAAGAGTTTCCTTGCGACTACCCAATCTAGGCTATCTAGACGGCTTATAATAGGTTGTCAAAAAAGTCTTGCGGTATTTTCGCTAGTTGGCGCTGAAAGCGCGTAGTTCTAGTTTTATTCGTCGCATTAGGTCATGCTATACCTTTTTGGAAAGCTCATTTCACGAGCTAACACGTGTTTGATTGATTAAGTCGTTCGTGAGTTATAGCGTCGCAAACATGGAGCAAAATAAAGAGAAAATACGGCATATTTTACAGTACTACGAGTACTACGATAAAGGCAAAAGTGCATCTCAAGTCGCCAATAAAATTTGTGCAGTTTACGGACCCGATACAGTTTCCATTTCCACCGCACAACGATGGTTTCAACGTTTCGTTCTGGTGTAGAGGTGGTCGAAGATGCGCCACGCTCCGGAAGGCCTGTCGTCGAAAATTGCGATAAAATCGCTGAATTGGTCGAAAGAGACCGGCATAGTAGCAGCCGTGGCATCGGTCAAGAGCTGGGCATGAGTCATCAAAAATTCATTTCAATTTCAATAAAAAAAACAATTCAATAAAAATACCGCAAGACTTTTTTGACAACTCGACGACAGGTAGACACCTTATTTACTTATCTAGGTTCATTTAGGTTAAGCTATATTATATACAATAGTTAAATTAATTTTGGTAAGATGTCTCAAATATTGATCGAGATGAGGACGTTTTTACCAGATTTTACCTTTTTTTGATTAAAGGACACAAATTATTAGGAAAAGATTATCTGAATATCAATAATATATCTCAGCATTTTACCAATGCTTTCAGAAGAATATCAGTTATATACATCCTGGTCCACATATTCGGTATGTAGGGTCTTGAAAAGTTGTCATACTATATATTTCGACAATTTCTATTGTATTACGTAAGATGCCATGCACACTCTTTGTATAAATTTGTTTTCCGATATCTCCATTGGTTCTTTATTTATAAACTATATAGTAAAGAATTAAATGGAATATAAAATTTTAATATTTCCTTAAAGCTTTTAATACTTTAATACTTATTTTATGTAGTAGTTGTACCGATATATTGTATTAAATAAAACGTGTATTGTACTGTATATGTTTAAAATATGCAGGAAGTAATGTTGCCCTAAATTCGCGAAGAAATGCCGCTACTTTGAGTCCTTCAACAAGCAAGTTGGCTCAGCTGTGGTTTCAGAAAAATAGGGCTAAAGCCATGGAGTGGCCAGCGCAGTCTACAGACCTCAACCATACGGAAAATTGGTGTTGCGACGCAAAGGAGGCAGTTGCCGATGCTAATCGAACTAATAATATGCAACTTTGGGAAACTGTTGAGCGTGCATGGGAATCAATAGCAAACGAACGATGTGAAAAACTCATTGCTTCAATACATCGGCGAAGTGCCACAGTTATAGCCAACAAAGGGCACGCTACTAAATATTACTCAATTCTAATAGAATTTAGCTACGAAAATCTTTAAGATTTTAATTAGTACCATAAACTTTTTACTCATCTCAATTATAGCTATTACTATTTTGAGCGTCTATATATGCAAATCCTTTCAAAATAAAGTTTAAGTAATACTAAAATGAATTAATTTCTTAAGGAATCGTCGCAGTGTGAAATTTTCGAAAAATCGATTTTTTTTGTTGCATTATCGGATAGTATACACTGTAATAAACATTCTCTCAAATTTTGAAATCAAAATTCAAATTATTGCGTTAGCCACAGCGTTTCTTGTAGAAAGGAAACAGAGTGGCGAACGGAGCGACTCCAATCTTTAAACGCGTTTTTCTCAGAATGGTGTTTTTCGAAACGGTTTCCACTCTCAAAGGAAGAGTTTGAAGGTATCTAGTTCCAATTTGGAGACAACATTTTTAACGTCATTCTCTATCGCGCTATGGAAGCATTTGTTTTTTTGCAATCTTCCTATTTTTTTCTACGAAAAACTGTCGAAAAAAGGGCCAAAGCCAATACTTTTTGTTCCAACCGCAGCCATTTTGTCAAATTTCAAACTAAAAACTCTCCCTGGCGCGATAGCGACTTTCCCACAGATTAATAATGTTTTTGAAATTATGGTTTTAGACCAATTGCGGACGGTTAGGTGTTATTTCAATAATTTATATATGTAACTATTATACATCCAATCAATAAACATAAAACAAATCATTTTGTATTCGTCATGAATGTACCTATTTATTTATAAAAAACCGGATCGATTAGTTAATTTCAACATTTAAAAAAATCGCGAAAATCAGTGGTTTTTCGGAGGCTCACACTGAGGCGATCCGTTAAGTTTGTTTGGTATAAAATGTTCGGTTGCACCCGAACTCAGGCCTTGCTTACTTGTTTCAAATAGTTTGGTTGTAGTAATCATGGCTGCATAGAGTTTGACTGTTGTTGAACATACTCCGTTTAATGCCATAATGTTATATATTGTGTTGGTGGTTTACTCCGCCGAAGATAATCATTTTGGTCGGAGGGAAGAGCTGTTAAAGGGGAATGGGTACAAGTTAAATGGAAAGAACGTGAAGACAAATGAAAATGATTGCGAAAATGAAAGAAATGGAGTTGAAGATATCCGAAGTTTTAGGAGTTTTCAAAATTGTGTATACTTTTTATTGGTTACCTTTATTTTAAATTGTAACAATATACAAATGTTTCACAGTTGCATTTATTGTTCTAATATATGTTTATTGGAATGTACTTAAATCAACCAATATCCATTTGTAGAGCTCCTAGTATTGGAAGAAATATAGAAAATATTAAAAGAAACTAATTTTTCAAAAAGCACCAAACCTTAAGTGTATGTCAATACTAGAGCTGGTTTTTCCAGGTTTCACATTTTTAACACTAATTGAAAAATTGTCTTGACCTTTGTGTCGACTACAATCATCTTTATTCAATTCACAGAGTAGGCGTTCTGTTTGATGTGTTTTGAATAGCTGAAAAGAAAATTGTTTTTGCGAAAGGATCGTAGATATCATTTTGTCAGCTTCTCGACGGTTCAAGGTCATGCGGTATTGCCTACAAAGGTTTAGCTTATGTATTAAATTTGTTGGGTATTTATTTTTAGGTAAAAATCTCTAAAAATTTATGCAGCACTGATTTGACATTCATCCATACGAAAATCGTTTTACAGTGGGTCACAAAGTCATTTAAAAATTTAAATAATAAGAGAATGACGATAGCTGAAAAACGAATGAAAGCCACTCTTTTTACTATATTCTCTCTTAAATTGTATATTTTTGTTGTTAATTATGATTATTGAAAATTATTAATTATAACATCTTTCTGCATTTTTTTTAACAATTACTCGCGCTGTTGGTTGTTACATTTTAATGAATAATTAATAAAAGTACGAAGCGACATCCTTTGCTAAATTGTATATGGTTTCAATTCTGTCGGAAGCCTGGCATGTTCTCTCATTCAGTTGGTAAATCAAGTGTGATTATTGTTGTTGTTGTGGTCGACATGTTTTGCTTAGTTTTTCCAAAAGGAAATATACCTTGTGAATCGTCCTCTAAGTCTGAATTAGCTTAAGAAACAAAACCCATTTCAAACTCTTCAGTTTGAGCAGTAAAGAGCAGCATCTTTAGAAAGATCGGTTTCTTAACATATCTGAAAAAAGAGTCTACTTTATTATTGAGGAACTTATTTTACCAGTAATTTACTTTTTATGTTTACGATGATTCGAGGTGATAGGTTTTTACTGAGTTACGTACAGGTGACTACCAAGAAGAATATCGTGACGAAAGAAGCTCAAGATAGCTGAGGCAATAAGTATATGAAAACATCGCGAATATCTTGAAATTGGCCATGCGAAAGCCGTGGGTGTCGTGTTTCTTATTTTAGATGAGAAGCGCAACCGTGAGGAGAGCAATGCGAAGGAGGTTCTATGTCACAGACAACAAGGAAGATTCGAAACAGTGGACTTCACCTAACGAACCGAAAAAAGTTCTACAACGACTATCAGGAGAAGGGCAAAACGGTTACAAACGCTTCACTAGGCAAAACTATTGAATGGATAGCGAAGAAACAAGTGTCTATCTAGAACTACATTATTACAGAACATACAATTTTAATAATGTTAATTTAAATTAATAATTTGCTTTCACACAAGCCCTCAAATGATTCGGTCATTGTAGCAGTAGCAAAGTAGCAGCGCGTACACTTTCTATTGGCTCGAACCAAATATTTTTTGAAGAGGTATTCAACAGGCCATGTTCTCCAAATCTGACTATAACTATAGTCCAATGGATTAAAATCTGGACTTCCAGACGGCCAAACATCAGTAGCTGTGAAACCAGGATGTTACCGTTGGAGGGTTTTTGTCATTTTGTGCTGGAGCAGTATCTTCCAGTGCATTCTGTCTAAGAGAGTATTGTTTAACTGATTTACCATGCCTACTATAACAACCTGCTGGTACACATTTGCCCCATTCTTACTCATTTTTCACAGAAGTGAAGAACTACAACGCCTTTAGAGGAGAATCCCCACCAAACCTTTATACTATCTGGATGATCACCAAGTTGACATATACATACATACGTATATGTATGTACATCTCTTATGAAAACTTTAGGGGAGTTAACCCCTTCGGCCGTATGTTTCCAAAACATATTTGAAATGTTTATTTAATTACTGAGTTTGTACTAACCATATGGTAAACTTAAATCTCTTGAACGCTGCATTTCAATATTTTAGATGACTTGAAAAATTTGGCTTACGAAATCTTTTACTATTGTGTTTTATCCGATTTGATATATAGTATAGTATGTAAAGTGATTAATTAAAGACTGTAAATGTAACGAGGCAATAATTCGCATTCTTAAACAATGTGAATAAATGGTAAAGTTGGAATGGTTATCCGGGAAGGGGGCACAATTTTTTCAATTTGCATTGAAGCGTGTGCGTTTCGAAGGTTATTAATTAAAAAATGAGCCAACGGTAAGGGCAAATATTACAGCTGAGAAGAAAACCACATCTACCACTTCAACAAACACCGAGCAACGGAACGGCGCAACAACAATCAAAGCTAACTCGAATCGTTTGTAGCACTCGAACTTTTCTACACTTCGCTAATGATGGCAGAAATTAAATTACCGTGATTTATGATGCAGCTTAATGCACATACACATGTACATATACATAGACGTATGTATATAATGAAGGGTACAAACATTTGTATGCAAATAATACAAAAGCAAAATTTGTCAAATACAAATGTGCCCAGCGTATGAGGTGAGACAAACGTCTGCCGCCAAGTACGTTCGCAACGAGCGTCCAAAGTTGTGCGGCATGTCGGGCATAGCGAGCAACTTGTGGCAAACGGAGAGGCGACGAAACGACGTGTCTGACATTAAAATGTTGAGTTGCCAGGAAGCGCGAGTGCCGCAGTGACCTGCAATCAGTGTAGGCTTGAGCAGTGGTCGAGATTGCCACTTTGCAACAACACCCTTGCAATGTTAAAAGACATCGACAGCTTTCGGCGCTTGTCGACTGCAACCGCAATAACGCGGTCTGAGAAGACAGTTGGTTGGCGTTCAAGCAGATGAGCAGACAAATTCATTTCTCTTACAGCTCTCGGCACCTTCTACCACTCTATCACTGCATTATAGTCAAATTTTGTTATTTGGCTATAGACCATCACTACATCACTGCCAGACTTTGATATAAACTTGTATATTTTGCTATATATTTGGACCTTATTCAATTTTCCATAATGGTTAAATATAATGAGTGTGTGCTGATGTTTCGAAAATTTGTTTTATTTATTCTGAAATTTGAAGATCGGATCAGATATGCATTGTTGAGAATGATCCAATCTATTTAAAGAAAATCTTGATCACGCAAGATCATAATCCAGTAGCAAACAGACTAAGAATAATCCAGTTTAGCGCACAGTTATTTAATCTCAAAAGTGTTAAAATTGTTTAAGTATACCAAGTATATCAAGGCTCACATTTAAATATTGAATTAGTAAATAAACTTTATGCAACAATTATTGAAGTCTTAAAATATGAAATCTCATTTTTTTAAGAAATATATTAAAAAAAAAAAGATTTTTTCTTTTTTGATTCTTTACATAAATTTGTTTCGTCCTCATACAAGTTGTAAACGATTCCAGAACTCAAACATGCGCTATGTCAGCTCGAGCATACCTATCCGACATCACTTCGAGAATGATTACTTCATGATAGCAAAATACCCACATAAAAACATTCCCGACCTCAGTGACAATTTGACAGATGCTTCGCAATGTACATTGCCTGTGTGAAAGTGGCGTTAATATAATATTTGTGTAATTAACTATTATATAATTTTGAACTTATACTATGTTCGGACCGACATTGAAAACATTTTGAAAACACATTTGTATGTTGTGGAATCTAAGTCGTTCGGACCGACAATGTGTGTTTTCGATGAGTTTTCACTGACAGTTTGTTTGCATTTTTGCATTTTTCAATACCAAAAGCGGCATTCTTTTGCTCTTGCAAGATCGCACGATGACACAAAATGCAAAAATCCTATACCGAAATATGCAAGGTCAAGAGAGCACCCATGGCAGAATCGAGTGATATATGACGGCACGAAAATAAACGTGGGTTTTGGTCTGACATATTTATAGCCATTGCAAATAATTTTCTGCGTGTGTTTTTGTTGTGCCGTTGCACCAAGAGGAAAATTCTGCAATTTCTGCACCGTGCAAGGTTTTGCAAGAGCAAGAGAATCCCCCTAATATGAGAATATCAAGCGACAGCTATTTTTGTATATGGAATGTAAAGAAATATCAAGTGACAATTTCGGGCCGGCAAAATATGTCTTCCAAAAACATCGATTAAACTAGAGCAGGCACCGATTATAATGAGTGGAATGTAAGTTTTCAAGTAGTTTTCAGCGAAAACTGTGTTTTCGTTTGACAGATTTTACATGGACGAAAACACAAGTTTTCGTGCGAAAACCAGTTTTTCCCACGAAAACATGTTTTCTTTGTCGGTCCGAACATAGTATTACAGATATTATTTGATAAAACTTAATATACCCTGTTCAGGGTATAATAATCCAGGGATGTCGGATAACGATCGTGCCGAAAGATTGAAAACTTGCAAAAACACAGCGAGATGAACACGCATATAGGCGTGGTTGCCTACCATGCCACAAAATATCCCAAGAGATCGGAGAGAAATGATTGTGTGGCAAAATCTCGTGCTCGTTTGTTATATGACAAAGTGCTGAACAAATGCAAACGATTTACAGTTATAGACGACGAAACTTGCATTAAATTGGATTTTAAACTGCTTCCTAATCCAAACTACTCTAATATTCGCGATAATGTGGCCGCAAAATTTAATAAAACAAGACAAAACGTTAACTTCGGCTGCACCGAAGCTAATATACCCTTCACAGGTGCATTTCTTTTAGTAACTATGTGTTCAGTTTGTATGGAAGCTATATGCTATAGTAATCCGGTCTGAACAATTTTTTCGGAGATTACATTATTGCCTTAATGTGAAAGTTTTCCATACAAGAACTTGATTCCGATCGTTCAGTTTGTATGGTAGCTTTATGCTATAGTTAACCGATCTGAACAATTTCTTCGGAGATTACATTGTTGCTTTAGAAAATAAGGTGGGGAATGTTGGGCATAGTTTTGATTTCGGTTAAAAAGTCACATAACAGTTATTTTTTGTGCAAATTCCAAAGCATGGATTTGTAGTGCGAGTCGTAACCTTCCTTTTGATAACATTGGTTTGATAAAATTCTACAAAAATTTAAAAGTTATAGCCATTGGCGCAAAAAACCTGATTTTGCGATTTTGAAAAAAGGTGGGGAATGTCAGGCCATCGATCGATTAAAACATGATTGTTACCGATGAAAAACGTTTATTTATCAATGGAAATGAAAGAGAGATTCATAAATAATAAGAAAAATAGGAATTGGCGAAAAAAATTATTCCGACTCGCAGTGGATGCAGGTGTAAGTGTTCGGGTTCGGTCCGGCACATTTCAAGTGAACCCCTCGATCACAAACGATGCAATGGGCCGTGTTTTGACGATTCTCGTGCTTCGGCATCTTTTTCTTGCAAATCGTGCAAAAATCGAAGTCCTCTTCGATGTCGGTTTCGGTTGGAGACGGGCTTCTCTTCCGTGGCGTCTTCGATTTGCCACGGCCTTTTTGCTTCTTGGCTCCTGGTTCATCGGCTGCCTTCGTCAATTTTTGCCGCTTTTTTTCGGCCTTGTCACGCAGATCTGCGACAACCTCAGGCGATGTCAAAATCGTTGACTCCATTGTCTTGCGGTCACGTTTTGATTTCGGCGCAGGTGTGCCCAATTTCAACGGGCCAACCGATTTCAATGCATCACGGAGCTGTGGAGCCGAAACAAGAGACAACGACGATGATGCAGCACCACTTGTTGAAGCTGGGGCACTTTTCGATGCCTCCGACGTTGACACCTCCTCATTCGCAGCAGTCACAATGGCATTACCAGAGGCAAGAACTCGACGTTGATTGTCGGCGTCTTTCTCTTCGTCACCGAACAAATTTTCGCCGCTCAGTTCCGAAGCGACAAAGTCAACTTCAGTGAAAATTTGCGGGTTGAACGGGTAGATGCCAGTTGTTCGGAAGCCGGATTTGATGGTTTTCGGCGTTAACATAACATCGAGGCACTGATCGACAAGGAGCGGCAAAAATTATTTATTATTCGATGAAAGAAAAAGAAAGAAACCAGCAGAACTCACTGTTTTTGTGCCCATCGTCGTGCTTTCAGCCAGCAAATTCTTCATTACATCGGCATTGGCAGTAGTAACGTCGATGCTCGCACCATCAAATGCTGCAATATAACGCATCAGGTTGGTCCTCGGAATTTTGTGTGCCGTCGCAGATTGTCGAACGCTGTTGTGATGTATTTTCACCGACTTGATCGCCTCCAAAATGTTGTCGAAATCAACAATTTTCTCTTGTTTGGGATAGTACCGCGGCATAATGACTAAAAAAAAATTTTCGGAGCACGAAACTATCAGGAAATGTTGAAAAACTATTGTGTTGTTGAAATTCTGCACGAAAAATCACTTATACACGTCAAATATATGAAGTTAGCATGTCAAATGTAAAAAACTATGTGGCCCGACATTCCCCGTAATAATTGGCTCGAGATTCCCCAAACGCTCATATTTGCAAAATGGCGGTGGATAATGAACACAATGTAAATTCGTGCAAAATTTCTTTTGTGTGTCGAAGGCTAAAGGCTCAACTAATATTATAAACATATTTACCTGGATGAATTTATTGGAAAATGTGAAAAAAATCAACTGTACACAGAGTTGAAAAAAAACTTTCGGAGTGTCGAATTTCTTTTTGTTGTCGCAGAGAGGTTATAATACGTGTTCACAGCTCGAGTGCTATATAGAAACTGAGCTTAGTATGAGACGAGCCGATGACAGTTGGTTGCAGCTGTCAACCTATACTAGGGAAAAAAATATCGCGCTGGCCCGGGATTCCCTACCTGCCCAACATTCCCCACCTTCCCCTACCAAATTTTGAGAATATATCTTGTCAAATGTGAAAGTTTTCCATACAAGCATTTGATTCCGATCGTTTAGTTTGTATGGCAGCTACATATATGTTATAGTGGTCCGATATCGGCCGTTCCGACAAATGAGCAGCTTCTTGAAGAGAAAATGAGATTTGCAAAATTTCAAAACGATATCTAAAAAACTGAGGGACTAGTTCGTCTATATACAGACAGACAGACAGACGGACAGACGGACAGATAGACGGACATGGCTAAATTGACTCAGCTCGACATACTGATCATTTATATATATACTTTATAGGGTCTCCGACGCTTCTTTCTGGGTGTTACAAACATCGTGACAAACTTAATATACCTTCAGGGTATAAAAATGCACAAATTTGCGAAAAAGGCAATGGTATGGTGAGCTATTTTTAGCTGTGGCCTTAAGAGCCGGGCTTTCGTCACATCGTTGACAATGACGTCCGATTTACGCTTGAAAGAATGCAAAGACGCTTTGCCATTCATTCAGTACCTTCGAACATTATTAAATTTTTGCTACAAAGATAATGGTATCTATTTCGTTTCAAAGGACATGAATCCATTCAATTGCACACAACTTCGCCCAATTGAGCAATATTGGTCAATTGTAAAACATAAATTATGAAACACATCTAGTGGCGCAAAAAACAATGGTTCAATGTTGTTAAAGTGGAATAAATCTGCCGCTAAAGTAAAGCGAAGTATTGCGCGGCGACTTATGGGAGTGATTAATAAAAGAGATCTCAATATTATTCGAAATAGCGATGTGTAATTTTACATTTGATATTATCTGAAAGTTGAATTAATATGCTTACGTTTGGTTTATTACTTTTAATAAAACGGCCTTAACAAATGTGCGACCGATTTTACGCGAACTAGCTTTATTGTCTATTGACTGTAACTGACACAAAACTAATTTGTTCATCAAAAACCGCAAAGCGGATATTCCCCTTTTCTAGAAACGCTCTTCTGTGTCGGGTATCAAACAATAAAATATTCAAGTGGCTAATTTGTCAATTGAAAAGTGCAGATGTAATTTTAATGTGATAAAACGCAAATCAACGGTTTTAAATTATGACAAAATTATGCAAATATGTTTCGAGAATGCAAAATGTATGTAGAAGAACACACCCCCTGATAAAGGATGAGCAAGGATTGTGTACGTCGGCTTGTGCGACACAGCAGCGCAATGCTCAGGCATTGAAAAGCTGTTGGACAAACACTTCAGGAGGACTCTTTCAGGGACGACGGCGATTGATGAGTTCGTGCAAAGTACTGGCACAACTGCGATGATGATGGCTTATTGCCGGCCATTAATTCATACACCACTGAGCAAATCTGAAAACAACGAAAACAAAAACGACATTGGCAACTGTGGAAAGTATCACGGCGTGCGCCTGAGCACCAGCGTGCGCGTTTGGCACACGCGAGCGTACATATTTTTATGGCGATATCCTGCTGGGCGCATAAACAGGAAACAAATTATATACACTAAAGAAAGGAATTCCGCTTTGAGAGGAAATAAAAGGATCTGCCGCGTAAAATAGACAAAATTTATGAATTGCTATCATCCTCGCCAGCGTAGCATTATGAGCGGGCGCGAAGACCACTATAGCAAGAACAACAACACTAGATAGTACGACGAACACATACGAATGGGCACTAACAATACTATAACATATTGCCTGAGTTGGCCAACGTCATTGCTTAAAACTAACGGCGCAGGCGATGCGCCCGGAAATCAAGAGCAGTAAACACACATACATACATAGATATACAAATACAAAAGCTGAATGCTGCTTAGCGAAGAGTAAGTGTCAATAAATAAAAATTTTGAGTATAGGGAACAATAACTTGGCAGGACATCATTGTCCTTTCACTCCAGCTCAGTACACATTTTTTCCATGGCATTGCTAGGCCGCAATTAATGCTTTAATTTCGTGCATTTTTGAAATTCTGATATAATTTATTATTGGTGGCTGTGTGTCGCCACACCCTTTCCTTTTTTGGTCGGTCCGCTATGCGCCAATTACCATGTAAACAGCTGAGATTAGTGTTATGTCGTCTTAGCGATTTTTCTTTGAATTTTCAATGAATGCAATCTCTATTATTTATTATATGCAAGGTTGTTTTTTTATTGAGAGTAAGAATGCTTATTATTGGCCAACGCTTTGTACTCACTTATTTGTGCTGCAAAAGAGGATCAAATTGTACGCTTGGTAGCAGGCAGCAGCGCATTTGTGGATTTGGTTCCAGCGAAGCGTGAAAGTTTTCTTCTTCATCACGCAAGCGAAAAATGGCGTTTAAATGCAGCTTACATCTTTGGCCTTTCGTCAGGTCGCTCTCTACTTTGAAGTTCGGCTGAATATAAGTGGGACAGGAGTGGGGAAATATAAAAGGGCCACTATTGGCACATTTTATTCAAATATATGTATATGTATGTATACCAAATACATTAGGGTGGGTCAATAAAAATAAATGTCTTTTTTTCGCTTCGTACTCTGAAAAGTTGGTTGATAGACACCTCTGAGAAAGGCTCTCCAGTATATCACCCATAATTGTAACGAGAAGTTCCTCCGCCCAACGGATTTCTATCTTTTTCTTATTGTCAGACAGAACAAGTAAATAAGGGTTAAGTTCGGGTGCAACCGAAGATTTTATACTCTTGCAGCTTGCAAGAATCAAATCCCCAGAAATTCCCTCAGGTGGTTGCTCTCTCTCAGTCACTCATAATTCTCGTCCTGCTATATGGTGCAGAGGCTTGGACCATGACAACAACTGATGAGTCGACGTTGCGAGTTTTCGAGAGAAAGGAAAGAGAAGAGGAGGCATTGGCCACGGCGAATATCGCATTCGATGGAGCGATGAGCTGAACGAGATATACGACGACATTGGTCATGTTGTCCGGATGGACGAAAACACTCCTCCAGCTCTGAAAGTATTCGACGCAGTACCCGCGGGGGAAGCAGAGGAAGAGGAAGACCTCCACTCCGTTGGAAGGACCAAGTGGAGAAGAACCTGGCTGCGCTTGGAATATCCAATTGGCGCCACGTAGCGAAAAGAAAAAACGACTGACGCGCTGTTGTTAACTCGGCTATAATCGTCGTAAACGGTGGTATACTCAGGTATACTAGACAACGTATTTTTATCAGTCCACCAATATATCTTGCGTAGTTTTGAATTTTGTTAATATAAAGACTGATCCATTTCGGGGTTTCCTACTTTAAAAAAAAATACAGAAACTCAAAGTTTAATGTTGAATGTTTATTATTGTTTCACAGAATATTCTTTGGCGCTGCTACGTCTCAGGTAAACCGTCCGTTGAGTCCAATTTTCGATGACTCGTTCAAGTATTTCAACTGGCAACTGCCGAATGACACGCTTGATATTTTGCTCCAAGGCTAGAATCAAAGCGGGATTGTCCGCATAGACTTCTGTGTTTACATATCCTCACAGGAAAAAGTTCAGTTTAATATCACACGATCTTGGTGGCCTATCTTCCGGTCCAATGGCGACGTCTTGTTGAAACCAAATGTCGCCGAGATTACGAGCTTCAATTTCAGGCATCAAATAGTCGGTTATTATGGTGCAATAACGGTTACGTTTTCAATTGCATCATTTTTGGAGAAAAAAAAACGTTGTTTTTTTCTGGCTGAAATGGCGCTTCCAAATGTTTGCTTGTCTACATACCCATTGAACCAGTAATGGGCTTGAACAGAATTTGGCTCAGAAACGTCGGATATTCTTGGAATTTTTCGGTGATAGAACGAAGCGATATCGCTTGGAAAGTTCGAGCGGCTTTAGTTCTTGAACAAGCTATTTTTGGACGTTTTCAATTAAGATCTCGACGTAAAATGAGCCAAATCGTTCCATAGTCAGTCCAAGGTGCTGCGTACGGCGCCGAATCAACTCTCCATGGCCTTTGTGCACACTCTCAGCTACGGCTGCTATATTTTTTTCACTGTGTGCTGGACGTGGTTTATTCGGTCGAATATAATATACATATATGGGAGATGGTGTTGCGAATAGTACGCTCAATAGGCTAATTATGTTGACTATAAGTTGACCTAAGTGCGCGAAACACATCCTTTCATGATGAAACTCAAAACAATACCGAAATATATAACGTTACGGCATGAAACGACTCGCGCGTGATCTTTAAAAAAAGGCTATTGAAGACAGTACCTCAATTGATCACCCGTTACAACTCACAAAATGACCGGCTTGATGAAAATCATTGTATGAAATATATGGAAGTTGAGGGTAGTATTGACCCGTTTATTTTACATCCATTATCCATTTAGGCACAAAAATAGACTGTTTATTGGATTTGAACAATTCTTTCATTTTCTGTATTATTTGTGCAAATTTTTATACCGTTATATTAATTGCTCGAAAGAATCAAATGGCGTATTAAATTGAGTTATATGGGGAGGAGGCGTGGTTATAGGCCGATTTCACACTGTTGCATAGCAATGTGAGATAAAAAGGCACGTCCGAAATTTGGTTAATATCGGTATGACGGGCCCCGAGATATGTACATGTGATTTCATCAAAAAGTAGGGGGCGCCACGTTCAGTTTTTACCCCGGCTCCTATAAAGCCCTCTGATAATATCTAATATGTAAAATCGTATGTCTCTGGTGTATTTAGTTATTGATTTATCGCTCTTTAGGTAGTTTTTCACAGTACCGTTATATGGAGGGTAGACGGGATTATCTTCCGATTTCATCTATTTTTTCAGTGTTGGTAGTGATGCTTAAGGGATTTTTTCTGAGCGATTTTGGTTATTGTAGCTTAAATGGATACACGTACATTAGACCAAATAGAGGGCGTGGCCACTCCCATTTTGTCAACAGTTTTAGGCCACAGTAGCCTCTTGCTAATGCGATCTCCTGTGCTGAATTGAACTGTTTTACATATTTATTTACTGATTAGTTATGGCACTTTATAGGTCCTTCCGTAACGGCGTTTTGTGAGGTGACAGTGATCTGATAACGCCCATCCACGAACTCCGCCTTACTTTTTTACCGAGGAATATAAGTGCCAGGTTTGTCTATCTCGATTAGTTTTCGGTGATACAAACAACCGTTAGGTAACATGAAGGTATTTGATTCATAGCGAAGAGGTTTTGGCATCAAAAGTTCGTTGTTTTAACTGTAGATCTAATAAATTCGGAATTATTAAATATGTTTTAATACTTTGTTGGTTTTATAGCATGCGTGGCATTTAGTGGATGGTCTCAAAATCTGCCTATGCACTACAAATACATATGCATACTAAAAATAAATTTTGGCACTTGAGTTCGGAAAGAGTTACAAAGGCACCCGCTAGAAATGCCGATCTAGTACGCAAATCATGAACTTGTAACTATGCGCGTACTTATGTACTACGCTTAAAGTAAATGATGATGACTAAACAGAAATGCCTGAATTTGGTTTTTGTTCACTAGCATTATTGCTTCATTAAAATGCAATTAATGAAAGTTTCTTTAGTTATCCAAGGGCATTGTTGTTGCTCAGTGGTTGCTTGTTTTGTGTGGCTTCTCAAATTATTTACATTGTTCGATTTGTTTAATGCCAAATAAATATGCAAGAACAACAATGTTCATACTTAACAACAAATCAAATAACAAAACAATAGCATGCATAGTGTTTAATCTGCTTTCGGAGCGGAGAGAAGGTGTAAGAAATCGACCGCATAAAAAGAGGCAATCAATGCCGAGAAATTGGAAAATAATGGCAACCATTGTTTGTTGGTATTGTTTTGTTTATTAGACGAATTAGTGCTTAAAACTTCATTATAGGCATATGTGAACATATACAGATGCATTTACAAGTTGAATAAAGTAGATACACACATACATACATACATACATATGTATTTAGAGAAATTACAAAACACTCCACTAAAATACAGCAGTCAATTAAACATTCCCGGGAATATGCGATCCAGTGATAGAGGTTGCAAAGACATCGTATACCGTTATTTGCTGCTCAAGGAAACTTTCTAGCAATTGAACAGCCCAGTTCAAAACTACTTTGAGTACAGACTGCACATATGTAACTGTACATATGTATGTCTAGCAAATAAAAATCCATTATTTTTTAATCGTACAAAGTGTTAGAAAAATATAATTTCGTAAAAACTTCTAGACAGTTTTGTGATTGCTTGATGCTGTATTATTTGAGCACGCGATACACTACGCCATGTTTGGCGGATAAAAATTTGTGTGGCCAACTGAGTTGCTTTAGTAATGTCCGTCCGTTCGCCTGTCTGTATATACGCGAACTAGTACCTCAGTTTTTGAGATATCGATTTGGCATACGACCCTTTATCCTTAAAAAGCTAATCGTTTGTCGGGACCATCGATATCGGACCACTATACAGGGCTTGTCCGAAAAGTAATAGGACTGATTTTCTTCCGTACTGTACTTCGGAGCGTGCGCGGTCCGGCTGGATAGAGTAGAGGGCGTTCCTAGCTAACGAACGAGCGACTGGTCAGTTGTCTCCGAGCACCTTAAGAGTCAGGACACACATTTTCGCGCGACTTGTTTCTGCGAGTGGTGCCAGCCGAAAATGCAGCGTTCGTTAGAGCAGAGGTACGCGATTAAATTCTGTGTGAAACTCGATAAATCTGCGACAGAGACGTTTGATATGATCAAGCAGGCTTACCCAGATGTTGCTTTAGCAAGAAGAGGTGTGTTTCGGTGGCACCAGCCTTTTTGGAGGACCGGGAAGAGGTTGCTGATGAATGCGTAAAATCCAAAGTAAAAACGATCATCATTGTCTTTTTTGACATCAAAAGCATCGTCCACCATGAATTTGTTCCTCCTGGACAAACCGTAAACGCTAAGTTTTACGCGGAAGTCCTCAAGAGACTCAAACCAAGGGCCAATCGAGTCCGACAAGAATCGCAGCCGATTGGAAGTTGCACCACGACAACACCCCGGCTCACACCGCCTTTCTTGTGAACAGCTACCTAACCAAGGCCGGCATACCAACGCTTCGGCAGACGCCCTCCAGCCCACATGTGCGTCCCCCCACGGGACGTGTTTGTTTGACTGAAAAGGCCGATGAAAGGCAAGCATTTTGAGACGACAGAGGGGATGAAAGGCGGTGATGATGAGACGAGTTGAAATCTGAGTGACTGTCCGAGTGGCTGTCCGAGTGACATCCGTCTGTGAAAGCGAAAACTTGATTAAAAATTGAGATGTCTTAATGAAATATATTTCTTAAAAAGTGAGGATGAGTTCATATATAGGTGTAATCGGACCAATGCTATGCACACAAAACTGTCTAAAATTTAAAAAAATGTGCGCGACTTCGCCTAGTGTATATGTATATCTCCTAAACCTCTTAAGGTTCTCCTATATCCAAATTCACCCAGGACAAATCATTTAAGCGCCTCAATCGACACTGTAAAAATGGATGGAATCAGACGATATCCCCGCCCACTCTCCATATAACGGTTCCCTTAAAAACTACTAAAAACGCCATAAATCAATAAATAAATACTCAAGAGGAATTAAATAAATCTAGGATGAAAAAGACAGAATCTGTGGTCAAGTCTAGGCTTATCGAAAATGTCGGTCAATCATTGAGATACATATTTTATAAATGCTTTTATAATACCGCGGTCAATATATAAGTTATCTTAATAAAATTGAACTAGCGATTTCAATTATAATGTATCCTTGTGCTGAAAATGGAAAAATTGGTGAAAACTTGACTTAGCCGTCATATGTATAACTGCTTGTAATATCAGAATTGTCAAACATCCGCTTGACTTTACTCCTTAAATATTGGTGGTGGTATACGTATGTGAGATATCTTAAAGAAACTCAGAGAGCATCTTTTTCTGTTAGTAATGACAGTAATGCCAAAAATATATTTATATGTGATTCAAACTTCCGGTTGGCTATACTATAGACCATATTATATCGGTCAATGTGTGAGATAAATTAGCCTAATTAAGTGAACGTAAATTATTAGATATATTAATGCCGTGAATATCTGAAATTATTTATACTACTAACTTTCGTTAAATTAGCTTATGGACTACAATATATACTATGTTCGGACCGACATTGAAAACATTTTGAAAACACATTTGTCTGTTGTGGAATCTAAGTCGTTCGGACCGACAATGTGTGTTTTCGATGAGTTTTCACTGACAACTATCAATAGCGGCATTCTTTTGCTCTTGCAAGATCGCACGATGACACAAAATGCAAAAATCCTATACCGAAATTTGCAAGGTCAAGAGAGTACTCATTGCAGAATCTAGTGATATATGACGGCACGAAAATAAACGTGGGTTTTGGTCTGACATATTTATAGCCATTGCAAATAATTTTCTGCGTGTGTTTTTTGTTGTGCCGTTGCACCAAGAGGAAAATTCTGCAATTTCTGCACCGTGCAAGGTTTTGCAAGAGCAAGAGAATCCCCCTAATATGAGAATACCAAGCGACAGCTATTTTTATATATGGAATGTAAAGAAATATTAAGTGACAATTTCGGGCCGGCAAAATATGTCTTCCAAAAACATCGATTAAACTAGAGCAGGCACCGATTATAATGAGTGGAATGTAAGTTTTCAAGTAGTTTTCAGCGAAAACTGTGTTTTCGTTTGACAGATTTTACATGGACGAAAACACAAGTTTCGTGCGAAAACCAGTTTTTCCCACGAAAACATGTTTTCTTTGTCGATCCGAACATAGTAATAAATTAATAAAATACAAGTTTTATTGCAAACCATTCGGTTTCATCGAACAATGATTGTTGAGTTCTTTTGCAGCATTTTTTAATACACAGTTTTGCCAACATCAGAAAGTATTTCCAACGTTTTGATTCTTACAAGTTGCAAGAGTACACCCGAACTTACCACATTGTTTTGATTGCCCAGGAGAAGGAATGCTTATCCTTAGACCTTATATATGTACATTCATATGTATGAAATCTGTTGAAATGACTCGTAATAATTAAAAACCTCAATTTCGATTTTTTTGATGACGTGTTGTTTTGCATTTTGGGTGTTTATAGGTATGTTAAAAAATATCAGATGACGGCTTGTTCAATTTAAAGAACTTTTATTGTGTGAAAAAACGCAAAGTTTTTACTTCTACCTTGTCGAATTTGAAATTGTGGAGCTTCTTGAGATTCGTTAATTTTAATGATACTCAATGATCATAGCTAACTAGATTAATTCTAACAAGAGTAATAATATTTTTTTAATTCTGAAAAAACACGTTCGCAAAGTGGCTGAATTTGAGAACACAAAGATCCAGCTGACTTTGAGAAAAAACTTAGTTAAGTAATATGGGGGTAAGATTTATAATCCTCTTTAAACACCGAACAGTGTATTTTAAGTTAGCCACTAAGTAGATGCTCAGTTTTTATGATATCGATCCGAAACTTTGAAAACGTCATTTTTCCCCAAGAACCTGCTGTTTATGCGACTTCATAAATAACAAAACTTTTTTTTATCCCTAAAGAAACATAATCAATAGGATATTTTTTTCTGGTTCCGGAAAAAACCCTTCAAACAAGAATTTTTTATCATGCTAAAGAAATAAAATTGCTTAAAAAAAATATTTTCAAACCGTGTTAAATCAAAAAAAGTGTAAAAAAAGTCCAAATAAAACGAGTAAGAATTAGGTGTTAATTGAGGCGAGACCTGCTATGGTAGGTTATATGTGGGCTGATTGCTTTTATAAATAACTTTACACATACATACATATGTCAATTTGTACAGAATTTTTTTTAAGTTTTTTGCAGACACACGAAAATGCTATACAAGTATGTACATATGTATTAAAGTAGCGATGCGTCTGAACATCACCTCTTTCTTATTATTCTGCCGGCCGTGTATTGTACGCTTTGTCTTTTAAAATGTAGTTTTTCATATTTTCGAGTTTATTTATTGATTCAATATCATTTTTTTCGCACCACTGTAATCTTGTTGCTGCTGTTGCTGTGTTTGCGCGTTCCAACTGTCTGTCGCAGCGTCTGCGCGTGTATTCGTGCGTGCTAAATCCGAAGCAGCTGTATCAATACATTCAATGCATTTTCTCCATTCGCGCAAATAAACGCTTTTCATTGCTAACAATACAATGCAATTGTTAATTGTTAATTGCCTTGTTATCTGCTTAAAAAAATTAAAGGAGTAAGAATGGAAATAGCCTTATGTTCAACTTTTCTGTCGTTGCAAAATTAAGCATTACGCAATTTGATTGAATGTGGGTTGCGATTCGGTGACAAAAATACGGTTCGATATTTTGTAAGGGCATTTTCGACATTACTCCACACTCCACATAAACATCTGGCAAAACACACCGGTTAACCAACAGACACTATTTATGTGTATGAATATGTTGTTTGTACACTTTGGCACACTTTATTGGCACTCTCGATTGAAAATGCGGAGCCCCAAACCATGTGTTCAAACTGTTCGAATTTATTGTGCTGGGCTTAAAGGATTATTGTATTCATAATAATTCTTCGTAGCGGAATGCCTTAATAATATAACTTCGGTGTTTTGCTCGACTTACTATTGTAACAATGTGTTATTAGTTGCTAAATATTGCTAAGCTCTTTATTGTTTAAATTTCAATTATAGAAAATAAATACAAATACATTCTAATTGTCAAATTTGCAATAAATAAAGCTATTAAATATGTAGAAAACATGTACATATGTATTTATGTATACGGAAAGATGTTTTGACTTTGAAAGGAGTTTTCTCTTAAGCTGCAACTAAGAGTAACAAATATGAGAATCTTATGTATTTTTCGTACACTTTTATAAAAATTTTAACAAAAAATCAGCTTTGATGTTAACAATTGCAAGAAATTAAAACATTCCAATTTTGAGTAGTCAAAAAAACTTGTGCATTGCGACACTTTGATGCAGGTATCCTAGTTGATCCCGTTATTTTTGTCTGGTATTAGTTGCGAATGGTCAAAATGTGTCATTTGAAAAGTGAATTTATTTTGTGCGAATGAAGTTTTTGAAGAAAAACTGGTGAATAAACAAATTTCTCAAGACTTATAGGCTCAGGCACTAAAATATTGGCAAAAGAACAAAAGTACTAACGAAATAGGTAATACTAAAAAGAAACACATACATGGTATAGAGGGAAATTTTGATGGTAGCCGAACGGCCCCAGGCTGAAAGTAAATTTGCTCGGAGTATCAAGGAACACTCCAAAGTATCCCCTGTGGTTAACGCCAAGGAGTTGGATGAAGCTGCCATTGCAAAACTCCTCCCTCAAACCGTTTGGAATCTCTTGATTACGCCCTATTTTAGAGCGTATACCTACATTACCAAACAAGCCACAATTATGGAATAGAAATATTGGGAAACGTTTACAATATTTCAAAGAATATACCGTGATAACGGATTTTGTGATTCTGTAATTTTTGTGGGCAGCTTGCAACAGTGGGACCAAACAGCGTGGTTAACCTTGTTTTCATTGAAGGAATTATGTAAAGAATGCATTATTAGGTAATATAAAAATTTTGCTCCGTCAGCAGATAAGCTTAATTTAAACCGCGACTACTGCTTTAGGGTGCTTGCAGAGTGGACGCTTAAAATCGAGCCGAGCGTAAATGCGCGTGTGGCGTGAATGGGAAAATGCCTCGGCTCGGCTTTGAGCGTTCACTCTGCGGGAACTCTTATTCAGGATAACTACCTGCAGCATTCTGCTTTTGTCGTAAGGCATTGTTGTTGTGCAACGTGATGTTATATTCTCCCCAGAGTCCAGATCTCAATTCTATTGTACATCTGAGGGAATATATGGACACAAACTCGTGAGCGAGAGCGCAAAGTTAGTAGCGATAAGGAGGAAAGGGCTAAGTTCAGGTGCAA
Source organism: Bactrocera neohumeralis (assembly GCF_024586455.1). Classification (NCBI taxonomy): domain Eukaryota; kingdom Metazoa; phylum Arthropoda; class Insecta; order Diptera; family Tephritidae; genus Bactrocera; species Bactrocera neohumeralis. The sequence goes on from NC_065923.1 coordinate 54,464,180, forward strand.
CCGAATATTTTATACTCTTGCAACTTGCAAGAATCAAAGTCAAACCTAACCTAACCCATCCTAGTATCGACGCGATTTTATCTATTAGCTATTATCCCTGGGTTTCATTAAGGTACCTCACATACAACAATCATATGGAGCAAAGCCAGCCGTATGTTCGAAAATCCTGGCAAGGGTTATATGGGGGCTAGGTCAAGTTTTCGCCAAATCGTATCTTTTTTAAGCACAATGATATACTGTTAAAAGTAAAACATGTTCTGTATTTTTCATGGATATGACTCAAATACTGGCCGATATATACAGCATAAAGTCATCTGGAAGTTCGAAAATCTTTATATAAGGTATATGGGGGCTAAGGGAAGTATTGACCCGATTCAGCCTATTTTTGATGCACAGTGAGACTATTGCTAGGAATGAATTATTTCTGAATTTCAATTGTATATCTCACACATTGACCTATATTTTCGGTCAAAAGTCAAGCAAAGGTACTATAAATATTCGGTACCTAGGGGCTTGAACAGTTTTTGGTGGATTTAGACAATTTTTGGCCATTTTCTCACTGTGACATGGAAACGGAAGAAGATTGTCACGTACTAAATTTAGTCGAAATCGGTAGGTCAGGTCCAGAGATATGTGCTTTCACAAAAACGTGGGCGGTGCCACGCCCATTGACCAATTTTGACACCGGTTCCCATAAAGCCTTCTCATACCACCTCGGAGGTAAAATTTAATTTACCTGGCTTAATTAGTTATTGATTTATTACGCTTTTAGTAGTTTTGAACAGTACCGTTTTTATGGGGAGGGAGCGGGGTTATCCTCCGATTTAATACATACTCACACTGTGGGTAGGAGTTCTTATAATATTCGCCCTAGCGAATTTAGCAGTCGTAGCTTTAGTAGCTTAAGAGATATGCACATAAAATATATTTTTAGGTGCAGCCACGCCCACTTTTTCAATTTTTTTTTTGCACAGATGCCTCTTGCTACACTTTATACGTTTCCGGTTCTATTACGCCCATCTGCGAACTCGAAATTTTTTTGTACTAAGGAATCCGAAGACCAAGTTTCATCAAAATATCTAAATTTTTACTCAAGTTACACATTGCACGGACGGTCGGACCGATGGACAGACAGACAGTCACCTAGATTTCAACTTTTCTTGTCATCCTGATCATTTACATATAAGTATGCATATAACTCAATATCTATCTCGCTTAGTTTTACCGATGTGAGGTGAACAAAACTGTTATACTCCGTGGCAAAAGGTGGCAAGAGTATGAAAGTTAGGTTTATACCGCTCTTCAGGAAAATGTGCAACAAAGTATTACTTTTCCTTAAAGAGTATTAAAATATCAATTGACGTAACAAATGCATTAATTCTGCTAAATTTGCATACATTTAATATATCAGTCAGATCAAATGTTACAGCCGATGCGCAATGCGGGAAATTAGTTTCATTGTACAAGTGGCACTTATTTGTACTTACTCAATTGCATTGAATGACGCCAGTTGCAAACCAACATCCATACTTACATATCTGTGCATGCCGCATTTTTTAAGCATTGCGTGCGCAAAACTCATTAATTACTTGAATTATTAAAAATCTCTAATTCAAATTTAGGTATTCAATAGACAACGGACAATAGGTGGCAATATGTATCGAAAGTAACACATTGCTGTTGTTGCCAAAGTGTTGTGATATTTTTTTGCACACTAATTAATATTTTAGGAAAATAATTAATTGAAACAAATTATTATGAAATCAATGGTACTTCTAAAAGGTTAACATCAACGGACTAATTTTAGGAGAAGGCCGAACAGAGGAAGAATTGAATGGGACTGAACTGCGAAAACGAAAGTATTATAACCAGCGACTTCACCGGTTCCCCTAATTTTCTTGCACCTAGCACACTAGTTCAGCATTCCAGACCATGTTGTAATATATGAATATACGAGTGGTCGTGGATTTTAGCGATCTCGCAAAAACACTTGACATCACGAGAGCAAACAAACTGCTAGTTTTGCTACTACTACAATTTGCAATGGAAGGACTAAAGAAGGAGGTACACACACATACAAGTATATTACTGCGGACAAAAAATGGTAAGACTTTTTCATCTGTGCCAAAAGTCCCATCAAAATATTCGTTAGTGTTTATGAGTAAAATTATTCTCGAAAGAAGTTCCATTAAATTTTGTGTGCAGAATCAAATTTCTGGTGCCGAATCGTTCGGAGTGTTGGAAAAAGCTTTCGGTGATAGTTGTTTGTCGTGAGCAAGTGTTTTTGATTGGTACAAATTATATAAAAAGGTTTGAGAACGCATTGATGAGGAACCATGTCCAGAACGGTCATCAAAATGAACTGTTGATCAACACGCCAATAGAACAAACTATTGGTGCTTGAGAACGCCTCGCGTTAACGTCTGTGAAACAATGCTTTCCGACTGCCAGGATTTCATGATGTACTCCGAATTCCTTCCGACTGTCCAAACTGTCAACAAGGAATACTATTTGAGTATTATGCGGTTGCGGTTGCGCTAAGCTATTCATTAAAAGAGGTCGGAATAAGGACCGACAACTCTCAGCCAACCGTGTGACTTCTGGCTATTCAGCAAACTCATACGACCGCTCCACGGACATCGTTTTGGGCCAATTGAGAACACTAAATGTGAACCGCTACGCGCATTAAGGGGTTAGGGGTTGTCAGAGGCAGAAAAAAATGAGAATTTTCAGTATTTTTTGTTTGCTATTAAATCGTGTTATTTTACAAAAGTAGTAATATGGCATTATTATAGAATGTGTTGACTTGAAGTCACGAAAATTTCCAAAAAAAAAAATTTTATTTCCAAAGTGATAGTTGTTTGTGAAGACTCTGTTCCACAAAAAGGTACTTCTGGTGACAACCATAAGTCCTTGGAGATTCATCTAAAACCAATCGTACAAAAAAATCAGTTTTATAAATAGATAAACTCGGGCCTGATCGAAGGATTTTTTTGTTTTAAAAAATTAACAAAATGGCGGCCTCTAAATTTCTAAATTTTTGGGAAAAAAAAATTAATTGGTCTTAAAAAATTTAAATTTTTGAAAAAAAAATCCTTCGATCAGGCCCGAGTTTATTATGTATTCTAAAAGCTGTATAAATTTTATTAAAATCTACTGAGCGGTTTTCGAGTTACAGTTGTCACCAGTTCAAAAAACATAGTTTTGAGAAAAACACGTTTAAAGTTTCACACCAGCGCTTTGAAGTGCCCGAGCTCTCTTTGTTATTTGTCGAATAACTCAAAACCTAATTATCGGATCAACGTGAAATTTTCAGAGAATATTTTTAAGATATTACACTTAGCGAAAATGCAAAAAAAATTAGTTTTTTTTTTTTTAATTCTGACTACCCCTAACCCCTTAAAGGAAATCAGATTACTTTGAGGAGGACGATATAGATTTTGAAGAATAAATTAAGAATTTTAAACTTAGTCTTACTATTTTACTTTCAACGGCTACAGGAACTTAAAGTTGCTTTCCTACGTCAAATTTTAAAGTTAGAAGGATCTATAGCTAGCGTCTATTTTTCAATAAGGAAGCTAGTTTTTTAATACAATATACTTTTCTCACTGCACTTAAATGGCGTAAATTTAAAAATCAATGACGAGTTTCTCTTAATTAGGTCAACTTTTACCCACCATTTGTGCTATCATCTCATCCACCATCGAAACTCGAACAAAGAAACATTCGGTCGTTTGTTCCGTTCTAGTAATCCCATGAAACCAACATTCGATTCCATGACTAACAAGTACAAAAACAACGAGCATTAATACACAGCCTTTATGGTGAAACATTGATGACAAGAATGAAAACAAAAGCGATGAATACTCGCTATCTGTCGAGTGTTCCCATTTAATCGATTTTGCAATAAACAAAGGTGCGATGCCACTGCAACAAAACAAAACAAACGATGGGCTCGCCAGCAACAAAAGCACGACATGATCGGCATGGACACATTTTCGTAGCAAATATTAGTGCCGTTGGTGTGTCACATTCGACATCGTTTGTCAATTGTCACAGTTCCAGAGTGCAGCTTGCACTGGTGACAGGGAAGTACAAACTGAGTTTACTTTCATTGTTGTTGCTGCAACATCAATTGACCGCGTTTAATGATGTTTTCACGCAGTTGTTGCACGCATAATTTGCGTGACACCCACAGATGAACGGGTCTCTAGTTGACGATCATTCAGTCTATTATAAGTAACCGCGTACCGTAAAACGGATTGCGACATTATCTCCGGAATTCGCTGCGCATGTGCAATGTCCAAGGGTGGTGAAAATATGATTTAATATTATGAGGTGTTTTTATTGTAGATTTTCGAGTGATAAAACACCTGTTTTTTTCTTGTCGTACAAATATTGAGGGAATTAATAATAAAAATTTTCGAAAATAGAAAATAAAAAGAAAACTTTGAATTATAAAAAAATTGACTTTTTGCGGGGGATAATTCCAAATATAATTTCCGATAAAATTGCATACGAATCCAATTCCTAGAAAGTGGCAGTGCACAATGTTATATATGATGGCAACCATTTCATCCTTAACTCTAGAATTTTAAAGAAAATTCTTCCGGATTCCGCACCAAAAAAATATTACGACTTTACAGCTAAGCTGTTTTATGATTGAACTGTGATTGTAACTGAAATACCATAAATGTGCTTGGTCAAAACGGATTAGGAAATTGTAATATTCATGAATTCACAAGGACATTATTATCTTAGGGATTATCATCTTTTTGTGCTTAACGAACGTCTTTGGGGTCAGGCTGAAACTTTTGCCGCATTGCCCCGCTTTAACAAAACTAAGGTTGGAACAGCCTGTATCTCATACGTTTAGTCATAGCAGAGTCTAAATTAGCCGCTGTATGATGATAAGGAAGTTTTTGCAATACACAAAATTGAAGCAGAAACGTCATGATTAAACAAGTCTTTAACTTCATAAGTTGACAGAAAGACTATATGGTCCGAAAATTTTAAATTAAAATCATATTTTTTTCGCATGTGAAAAATATAATTTTTTTTGTTCGCAACAGAGTGTATACTATACATAACGATTATTTGTAACACCGGAACTAATGGAGATAGGCATATACTTGTATATAAGTATAAGACCAGCCTGTCCGTTCGTCTATCCGTGAAACCGGAAACTTTAATGGTATTAAGATATTTGAAATCAACTACAACCCCGCCTACTTCCCATATATGTATCTCAATAAGCCTTGCCCAGATAATGTCTTCAAGGTATGCCATAAGCGTATAAGATTGGTTTAATATAGAGAAATGTCCAAAATTCGTGAAATCGGCAGACGAATTACTCAGCTCGCTTGTATTAAATATAATTATTTTCATTATTCTAGCAGCCATTATGTCAAATGTGTCGAGTAATATTTTATATTATGTATATATGTATGTATCTCCCTTTTGCCTTTTTGTCTTCTGAATTTCGCGGCTATGTATAAAGCGCTACAGAGCTTGTATCTGGCAATACTACACATCTTTGAAAGGTCTTGACATAACCCACAAAACGATGCTATGCATGATTAGTTTGGATATTGCGTTTATCACTTCGACTGCGGAGCCAAAAAGTTTAAACGATGGAAAACGACATAGATAAGCCAGCCGGCGGAAGCCCTGTGACGACGACTTCCGATCAAATCATGGAAAACATCGAGTTACGGCATGTAGGGGGCGATCTCATGAATAACGAATTTTCACGCTATTTTAAAGCTTGATGTTTGGGTGCCGCATGATTTGACGCAAAGAAACCTTCTGGACTGAATCAACGCCTGCGATATGCTGTTGCCCATTTTTGAAGCACATGGTGACTAGCGACGAAAAATGGATCACACACGACAATATCAAGCGAAAACGGTCGTGGTCGAAGGCCGGTGAATCGTCCCAAACATTGGCCAAGCCGGGATTGACGGCCAGGAAGGTTTTGATGTGTGTTTGGTGGGATTGGAAGGGAGTCATCCACAAAGGCCAGACGCTTAATTCTAGCATCTAGTGCGAACAACAGGACTGCGTGAAGCAGGCGATGAACCAGAAGCGTTCAGAATTGGCCAACTGGAAGGGTGTAGTGTTCCACCAGGACAACGACCACACACTTCGTTGACGTCAGAAACACGAGACAGGATGGGAGGTTTTTATCCACCATATAGCCCGGACAAAGCGCCAAGTGATTACCATCTGTTTCTGTCCATGGCGAACGCCCTTGTTGGTGTAAAGTTGAACTCAAAAGAGGCTTGTGAAAAGTGGCTGTCCGAGTTCTTCGCAAATAAGGAGGGGGCTTCTACGAGGGGGTATTATGAAGTTGCCGTCTAGATGGAAACAGATTATCGAACGAAACGGCGCATATTTGAACTTAATCCGATCACTGTAACACTTTTTATAAAGCATGGAATAAAGAGCAAAAAAGCGGAAGGGAGATATTTGACAACCTTATATACTTACATGCATGTATGTATGTATATACATATGTCAATTTAATTTAAAAATATTGTCGAAAAGACAGTAAATTATATTAATTTGAGATACAAAGAAAACTTCATGAAAAACATTGGAGAATTTGTGTCTAATGGTTTAGTAAAACAAATACAAATATAAACACTATTTTTATTCTTTTTCACATCCCACACTTGAGTGCAAATTAAGAATGCAAATACTGCAGGTAAAACAACAACAGAAGTTTTTTTTTGGAAAAATGTACAGTAAATCAGAAAAACAAAAAAATAAATAATGAAAACGGAAGGAGAGTAGGTAAGCAAAATAATGGACTTGACAAATGAAAATGATTTGAAATCGAAAATAAAGCAAGAAGAGAAAATTCAACAGACAATGATTGTGTTGTTTCTCCCAATTTGCATATGAAATGGATTGTGAGATGAGCATGTTAAATGGTGAATAGCGAAAAAGCAAACGAATAACAATAATGAATAAAACTACCGTCAGGTTAAATTACAAAATCATATACAAACATACACATGCAATCTGGTACATGAAGTTACACTTTTATATTAGTAAATATGTATGTATTAAGCGTTGTAATGCGTCGCAACGACGTGATTTTCGCCCTGCTCCCATTGTAATGTGCAACGAAGGGCAAACAGATCGCCCATACACACACACGCAAACTTCTTCGAGGCAGTTCGAACGTTTCCGACTAGTGTTTATCATCATTTAGTGTTGGGGTATGAAAAATGCAACGAAGGTGTAGCTAAGAAAACTAAAACAGTAGTCAATCAAATCCGAATGCGCCGGATGGGGAAAATAGACTGTCTCAGAGTACACAGTTCTAGAGCTCTGGCACCAATTCCAAGTGTGCGATAATTGATTGTCCAAACGATTGTGCAGCTGAGCAGCAAAGACTGGACCAGATTATGGATAGTCTTTTTTTGTCTTGAGATGTGACCGGTGCTGTAGCTGCTTTGTTACAAAATGTGTAGTGTCAATCATTTCAAATTGACTCTATTTATTATTATTATTTGTTTTTGTACATCGGGTAAACTTTGGGTAAAATCTGAATAAATATTGACGAACATTCCATAGCAAATAAAAACTCACTAAATGGAGCCTAGTTACTGTAGGCATTCTCAGCGAAATATGACAGTTACTTAAAGTCAATTTTTGATTTACGAAAGAAAAATTTTTGTAAGGATTTTATAAAAAATTGTTAAAAATTGATATTGAAATCATTTCACAGGAAAAAGCTATGATTTATAGTAGGAAGGTTTATTGCTCGTAAAAGTATAGACTCATTTGGTGTGCTGAGCTTAGCGGTTAATTTCAGAGCTTTACTATTAACCATATGCCCTTACGAGGTATCACTATTATTATTAGTTTAATTTTGATTTAGATGTGATTATTCTTAAACAAATTTAAATATTTCGAAATACTTGTTTCAAATGAACCCTCCCCATACAAAAAACACATCGCAACTTTAACTCAGAAAGTTATGATCCTAGTATAATCATTTTTCTTTGTTTTTTCTTCTCTTGCTTTCTAAAGGTCTACCTTTAGAGGGTAATTTGTGAAATATTGTTACACATTGTTCCATTGCTCCGAGTATTCGTACATTCGGCCACTCGGGTAAGCCGATTTCTCTTGTATCCTTTAATGCGCAGTAAATTTTGACGTGTATTGAGAAATTTTTATTTATAATAATAGTAGTAAATATATTCGTCGGATAATGTTAAAATGTATATTTCCATAGTGTCTAATATTCACAAATAACAAGGTCTGTCGCAAAAGAAACAGAACTTTTTAAATATAACAGTTTCTGGTGGCGCCACCTATTGGTGGGTATATGAAATAAATTTTAAGACAATTGGAGAACTACAATCGATGTTATCGATCAAAAAGTGACAGCAGCTTTTGGTCATAGGTCGTAAAATGCATTTTGAACAAAGAGCAAATATTAAATTTTGTTTTAAACTTGGGAAAACGTTTACTGAAACATTTCAAATGATGAAAAAAGTTTATGGTGATCAGTGCCTATCCCGTAGTAATGTGCATGAGTGGTTTAAGCGATTCCAAGAAGGTCGTGAGGACCTCTGTGACGATCAGAAGTCGGTCATCTTCAGAAGTCAAAAATAAAGACAATGCTGATTTGTTTTTACGATTCCGAGGGTATTGTACATCCACCTGGCCAAACGATTAATGCTGTGTTTTACCTTGGTGTTATGAAGCGTCTTTTGTCACGCATTCGTCGTGCTCGACCACAATACCGTGAAGCAGGGTCCTGGCGCCTGTTGCACGATAATGCGCCGTGTCATCGGTCGACGCTTGTCACTCATTTTTTGACCAAAAACTCCATATTAACCATTAATCACTCACCCTACTCACCTGATCTGGCACCCTGTGATTTTTACCTATTTGGAAAACTTCATTTGCCCATGAAAGGACACTGGTTTCAGGACATTTGAGCTATCCAAAAGGCGACGACCGATATTCTCAAGAGCATTCCGAAAAATGACCTTAAAAACTCATTTGAAATGCTAATTGACCGAGCTAAACGCTGTACCGAAGCACAAGGCAACTACTTTGAATAAAAAAATATAACTTTTGAAAAATATTAATTTTTTGTTTTTTTTTTTAACAGTCCTGTTTCTTTTGCGACAGACCTTGTATGAATATGAAAATTTCTCTTGGAATAGTGCCGTTGTTGTTGGTAAGGTAAGCCACTATTGGACTGCCCTCGTATGTATGGTTGGCTCAGCTCAAGCATCTAATTCATGCATATGTATGTACATACATGCGTACTTATGTATATGTAAAAGCTTTCTGTGCATATTTTACATATGTACATATACAGGTATGTTTGTCAACATTACAATGGACATCGAATACAAACGATTAAATTGGGACAAGATATCAGCAAAAGTCGACTTGTGTTTGGAGACTACCATATAAGAAACGGCCATAAATCATCAAATTACAGTGACAATGCGAAAGCCATAAAGCATCCCTCCTGGGCACTCGGGAAATTATGTCCATTTAAATAACTATAACAACAATGCTTAATTACGGTTATTTGGATTTTTACTGCAAAAATATCAAACATAACTTTACAGAACTTAACTACATATGTAAGTATTATATGGATACTTACAAGCGTCAGCGTGTATGAATTTATGGCAACGAAAAGTGCAGCCTTCATTAGGGAGCGTGTGAATGGGGTGCGCAGGAAAATGCGTTGGAATGAGCAATAATGGACCTTAATGAATCACAGCGTAACAACAATAAATTGTATACAAAAACTGAGAGGCGATGAAATTTTTGCGAGTATGAACAAAGTACACACAGTGAAAACAAAACACCATAAGTGGGATAAACAAGGAAATCGAAAATACAAACAAACGTGAAGAGAGGTAAGCGTAAAATGATGATATTCGATCGAAGAAAGAGGCCGGATCGTACGACTCAACGCAACAAAGTACAAAAAATGTATGTTTGTTGAATGTTTCGTGTACATTGGGCGAAAAATCGATCGGTTTCGAAGAGAGGGGGGAAGGTAGGAAACGCAGCGCCCGGAAACAGCAGGGCATACTATACAAATCCGTTAATATTACAAGCAGAGGCTACAACGTGAATTAGCCGTAGTAAAGATCGGTTGAACAACAGCGCGAATACGATCAAACACTCAAAACAGCCGACAGCAACAAAAACAAAAGATGAACATTAACAAAAGGCAATAAAGGTAATTCATACAATACTTAAACGCATCACAGGCTAAAATATATAAATAAATAAAACAAACAAGCACATGATATATTCAATTGCAGAACAAACAAAAATTATGAATGTTCAAATAAAACGACCGCCATTGGTCGGTAGTAGTTATGCCCGCTTTCAAAGTTCCATTCAATTTGAGCAAATATAATGAATCTTAATGAAAGCTAAGTTGATTGCCGCATTAATATTCATTATATTAAATTTAGAATATAATGGCTTATATTTTGGCTATTCAATCCAATTATTTTTTTATTGGAAAATACTACATGAGCTGAAAATACATTGGCCCCATTAAGACATTGTACCATAAACAAAGTGTCTCTATCATTTTTAGACTAACCAAGCCTTTCCAGGAATACTGTTAAAGTATAATGACACTGGGGGTGGAAAGAGATATAGTCATGCTTCTGGGTAAGCAGTTTCAGTAGTAGCGTTATACCCAATTCCTACTCTTGCGTCATCACCGCGCACCCTGGAAACGTGAGTAACCCTTATGTAAGATGCGATATCCAACCGTGTAGAACCTGGGCTCGGAGCCAATCTGATATATTCGATTTAAGGGTTCGCTGAAGTCTAATTGCAGCGTCTGTTCACTAGAGGGCGAAAAAAAGAAAACCTCGCCTCGCCTAGCAAGGTGGTGCCCTAAGTTTGGGATACTCCACATAGAAACCACTCCCATTGAAAAAGAACAACAGCCTCGGAAAGACTCCACTTTTGAAGATGACCACAGCAAACGTAATAAGGACTATGATTTAAGAGCATGCATGCGCACCTGGAATGTCCGAACCAAAACTGAGTAGATGGCGCTGCCCTCATAAAAGTAAAAACTACTATCATCGCCGTCCAAGAAATGCGACGGATGGGACAAGAACGGAGACAAGTAGGCCTTGGTGTTATTTACCACAGCGGCCATATAAAGGATTCGGGGTGGGACTCGTGGTGTTAGAAAGACTCTTTCATCGAGCCCTGACATTTACTCCGATGGATGAGCTCGATAAAATTATTTTTGGCGATTTTAATGCCAGGGTAGGCAAAGAATTCATATTTGGTACAACGAAAAAAAATGTAGTATTCATGGCCTCTTCAAATGGGTTGAGGCTGATCGACTGCGCAGAAGAATGAATTATGGTTGTCTGTAATACAAGATTCCGGCACAAGAATATTCATCAATATACTTGGATGTATCCGGATCGAAGAGTTCACAACAAAATCGATCATGTTGTGATATATGGAGGACATTTCTCCGGTGTACTTGACGTGCGGACGCGAGGACCTAATATCGACTTTATTGTTGTAGCGAAGATACGCGCCCGCCTCTGAACAGCAAAGCCCGCCCGTTAACAAACACAGGGAAGGTACGACGACGAGAAGCTACTATCACAACTCACAGCTAAACAATTTTCTATTCGACGAGTAGACGGTTGAAAGAGCAGTTGGTACGATGGGTCTGTCGTGCCTCAGTGAAGAGAAAACGGATATCTTACCTCGCAATGTTGCGATCGATCACAACACGAGCGGGATTGGATAGATATCGAGAGTTGAAGAGGGAAGCGAGACGCCTATAAAGACAAAAAAAAGAGGCTGAAATGTGTGAAAAAGAGTTTGAGAAGCTGGCCGACAGGGACCGGAGGACCACGTAATCTGCGACAATTTTTGTGGGTTAAACCTCCTTAATATCGCATGTATGTATGTAAGGTCTTATTGATCGTAGTGTGTCAAAGGCTGAAGACCGCCGTCAACAAACCGATTGGACCTTACTGTGTGGCTTTAGACCTTGGAAAATCTACTATCGAGCAGATTTTCACACTATCTCTTTGGCGATTTTAAAACTGCATTCGACAGCACGAAAAGGAACTCCTCCTATCCCAATATGTCTGACCCCTCCAAGCCGTTCAATAACAAGCGAGGTTTTGGAAAAGGAGACTCTCTATTGTGTGACTTCTTCAATCTATTGCTGGAGAATTAATACGAGCTGCAGAGCTAACTAGAGAAAGTACAATCTGCAACAACCGCGCCGTTAGTTCTGTTTTCTCCAGACTGAATAAGGAAGCGAAACCTCTGGCTCTGGTTTTAAATAAGAACAAGACCGCGGTCGATGGAAAGATGAGCTGTATGAGATATAGGGCAGCATTGACATAGTTCAGTGAATCAAGAGGCAGCGAGTGCGCTGGCTAGGTCATGTCGTCCGGATGGAAGAGAACACTCCAGCCTTTTGATTCAGTATCAGAGTGTGAAAGCATAGGAATACGAAAACCTCCACTGCGTTAGGGAGATCAGGTAGAGAAGGACCTGGCTGCACTTGGTATCTCAAATTGGCGCCAAATAACGAAAAGAAGACACGACTGATGCGCGGTTGTTAACTTAGCCTGGGCGGTGTTTACGCCAGTAAAGAAGAAGAATAATGCCAGTGGGCGAAATGAGCAATTAGTGTCCGTTCTGTTTTTTCTTATAGTCATCGAAAGATAATAGCAAATCTTTGTTAACCTTGAAAAGAAAAATTAATAAATCTAATACATTTAATTTTTTTTTTAATTATATAATTTTTTTTTTGTTTTAAAGTCACCCTCACGACATTTGCACGGAACAATTTCACCTCTTCGTTCCATTTAATATTCCGTTTTGCAAATTTTGATGAAGTTGTAAAGTTCGATGTTATTAGTGGGTCCAAATAAACAAACAATGAATATGAGAAATCTTCCATTGTAGTCAATGTAGAAATTTTTTGGGTGTGATGCTGACATTATTCGTTCGTAAGTTCGTAAGTTTTATCCCGTTATATTAATTGCTTCTTGATTTGTGTACTGGAAACTGAACGCATCAAGTGGAATTTAAAATTGTGCTATATGGGAAGTAGGTATGGTTACTGTGACATAAGAATATAAAAGTACTAAACGTACTAAATTTTGTCGAAATCGATCAGTCGAGTCCCGAGATATGGGTTTTCACCAAAAAGTGGGCGTAGTTTTTAACAGTACCGTTACATGGAGTGAGCGGGGTCTTCCGATTTCACCCATTTTCACTCCGTCGGTAGAAGTTTTTATAAGACTTGCACTCAGCAAATTTGGCCATTGTAGCTTAAGTGGTTTGGGAGATATGTAGATTAAATTTGTTGGAGAACGTGACCACAAGTGCCACTTGCTACTGCGATCCACTGTAAGGAAGCTTTATATCTCAATTTAGTGCTGAGTTCAGCATAAAACTTGTTAGAATATCGAAAATCATTGTAAGTGGTATAGTAGTAGTATAAGTATAAGTAGTATTTTCATTGAAATAACTAACATATTGGCCGAGTACACTAATATATACTAATATCTCCCGAAAGTTGAAATATTCTTACATTTGTAATTTGGGGCTAAAGGAAGTATTTGACACACAGACATACTATTGTGCAGAAATCCTTGCGAATGTTAGAAAAGGCTTACGGTTAGTTACAAAGTCTTTAAAGACGGTCGAGAGATCGTTGAAGACATGCCTCGTTCTGGACAACCTTCGACTTCTTCAACTGATTAAATATTAAAAAAGTGAAGGATGTAGTGCTTGAAAATCGTCAAGCAATGGCAAGAGAGCTCGACATCTCGCGCGGGTCCGTTCGAATGTTGTTTCTGGATATTTTGGGTATGAAATGCGTTCTTACTCGACTCGTCTCGATAAAGCTGATTTTTTTTCAAAAAATGTACGATTGTCTCCGAATTTAAAGCCGAAATGCAATGAATACTATCAATCAACTATCGTAATCACCAGAATGGCTCCGTGTGATTTTTTCTTGACATCCAAACTTTAATTGCTGCTCCGTAGTACCCACTTTCACTCGATCGAAGAGATAAAAAAACTCTCTGAAAGAGCTATAGCTATCTCAAAAAGTGCTTAAGAAAAAAAAAGTGTTTCGAGGACTGGAAAAATTGTTGGCATAAGTGTATTACATCTGGCGGTGATTACTTTGATGGCGGCAAAATGAATATTGATGAATAATTAAATAGTTTGCGTTTTATTTTAAATTTTCGTGTACTTGATCACAATGTAGTTATTGAGTTATGGCGCTTTTAGTGATTTTTAACAATACCGTTATGCGGGGAGTAGAGATGCTTGCGGGATTTGTGCAGATGTGGTTATTTGAGCTTTAATGGGACTCGCCCATCTTTTCAAGAGTTTTTCTCTACAGGTGACCCTTGCTTCTGCGTTCATCTATACCAAATAAGCGTACCAAATTTCATTAAGATATCTGAACTTTTACCAAAATTATCGCTTGCACAAACGGACAGACAGGCAGTCATTCGAAATTTGACTGACCTCGTTATTATGATCATTTATAAGAGCTGCTTTCCAAAGCAAACAGGACTTAAAAAAAAAACAAATGGCTTATTCAACCTAGTCTCCTTCTGCTTCAATACAGATTTTTGCACGGTCCAAAAGCATGTCAACGAGTGTTTTAGCTCGTTGGCCGGTATGGCCGCCAGTATGCCGGTGCAAGCCTTTTGAATGGCCTCTACGTCTGCATAACGCTTTCCATTCATGGGCAAATGCATTTTTCCGTAAAGGAAGAAGTCGCACGGTGCCATATCAGGTGAATACGGGGAGTGGTTAATGGTTAAAATGTGATTTTTGGCCAAATAATCGGTCACAATGATGTCCTTCGAATGTTGGATTCTGAGCAATTTTTGGTCATCAGTCAATTTGTGCGGAACAAACCACGCACACACCTTTCGTAAGCCCAAATGTTCGGTCAAAATGCGATAAATCGATGTTTTTGAGATGTTTTATTCCATTTCCATTGATTTTTGATGAATTCACTAACAGTTTCGATGGAATTTCCGGTGATCACGGATTTTGATTGGCCCACATTTTGATCGTCATTTATGTCCTCACGACCACTTTGAAAAGGTTGAAACCACTCGTGCACTCTGCTACGGGATAGGCAATCATCGCTATAAACTTATTTTATCAATTGAAACGTTTCGGTAAAAGTTTTACCAATTTTAAAACAAAATTTAATGTTGGCTCTTTGTTCGAAGCTCATTTTCGCACCGATAACACAAACATACGGACACTTAAAACGCAATAACTTCACT
The DNA here is from genome assembly GCF_024586455.1 of Bactrocera neohumeralis. Lineage (NCBI taxonomy): Eukaryota > Metazoa > Arthropoda > Insecta > Diptera > Tephritidae > Bactrocera > Bactrocera neohumeralis. The sequence goes on from NC_065923.1 coordinate 54,479,518, forward strand.
TCCAATTGATGAAATGTCATGAAATTCTCACTGGACAATCGATAAAGATAGCAGATTCTAACGCACCAGTCGACATATAGATGGCGTCACCAGGGGGCGCTAGATTTAAAAAGTCCTGTTGACTTTGGAAAGCACCTTTTGTGTAAGTATATAACCCTGTATTGTTATGTGAACAAAATTATTATACTCTGTAGCAACATATTGCAAGATAATAAAAAACAAAAATTGTTAACAGTTGCCGTGATGTATGATCCATCGAGTAGTAAAAAAATATTAGCGCAATTTAAAAATTTTAAATTTGAACTAACCCGTGCCAGATCAGTTATTTTGTCCATTGTGGAATGTAATGAATGGCTTCTTCAAGCGTGTTCAATCCCTTTTTTTGGGAGACCTTGTTAACTAAACAACATTTACAATAAACACGTTGCTTAAAACTTCAAATATTTCAGTAAAACTTAAAGCATGTCACAATAGTTCTTGATTATAAACAATTTTGCATAAGCCAAAATGATATTTATTTATTCAATTACTCGGAATTGCTAGTAATACTTAATTCACCAGGAAATTCCTTAAAGCACTTTAAATTCGTTTTATGCGATACGCCTTTATATGTATGTATTAATATACATACAAGTATACATTACATACATACATATGACGCAATCCACTTGCATTCACTATTCAGAAAAAGGTTCACTAATGTAGTAATGCTAGCATAAAGCTCAAGGTGGGGATCTGTGATAGTCGTGCTCACAGTATCTTCTACGTCCGATTTCGATAATCAGAATGGCATAGGTTAATGTGGTAGATCTCTAAGTACCTGATAAATGGCAGCATATTTAATACAACCACTACTAAGTGGCCAAAAAAAGTTTGGATAATAGGAATTTTGAATAGAAATAGATTCTGCGTCAGATATGATTACTAAAAAATGTTACAAATCTTTGTTTGGATTTGGTGGAAGTGGTGAGTAATTAGGGGTTCAAAATTCTATACAAACAAAGCATGCTGCATCGTTTTGGCCGCGGCTGCTGGATCTGATGATGCAGAAAATCGAAAACGTTGTGCAGAGCTTATCAGACAAAGGCTCGGTGGAAGATATTCCTGGTACATACAAACAAATGAAACCAGAAATCATCGCAATAAAATAGAAGGGTGTTGTTTTCACGATTTGGCTTTTTAGATAGGAATTACTTGTTTTTCTCTCTGTGCGCAGTTTCATATATAATATATGTATATGCCGTGTTGCATTCCAATTTGTGTACAGGATTATGTATGAAATGTATGTACATACATACATACATACATATGTATATTTGCAAAAGCTATTCAAGCGAATTTGATTTTATTAAAGACCATAAGTAAGGATGGAACTTTGTGTAGGGTGAATATATATGATAATGCTCGAAAATTCTACGAAAAAATGCGGCGGCTTACAGAAGGTTTCAAGACCGGAGCATACACTTGTAGAACCCCCAAAGATGATCTAGTCACTGATGCCCAGAGCATACTTAAATTATGGAGGGAACACTTCTCCAGCCTGCTGAATGGCAGTGAACGCACAACACCAGGAGAAAGAGAACCCGATTCCCCAATCGATGACGATGGAGCAGACGTTCCATTACCCGACCATGAAGAAGTTCGAATAGCAATTGTCCGCCTGAAGAACAACAAAGCGGCAGGGGCCGACGGATTGCCGGCCGAGCTATTCAAACACGGCGGCGAAGAACTGATAGGGAGCATGCATCAGCTTCTTTGTAAAATATGGTCGGACGAAAGCATGCCCAACGATTGGAATTTAAGTGTGCTATGCCCAATCCATAAAAAAGGAGACCCCACAATCTTCGCCAAATACCGTGGGATTAGCCTCCGTAACATCGCATATAAGGTTCTATCGAGCGTATTGTGTGAAAGATTAAAGCCCACCGTCAACAAACTGATTGGACCTTATCAGTGTGGCTTCAGACCAGGAAAATCAACAACCGACTAGATATCCACCATGCGCCAAATCTTGGAAAAGACCCGTGAAAGGAGAATCGACACACAGCACTTCTTCGTCGATGTCAAAGCTGCTTTCGACAGCACGAAAAGGAGCTGCCTTTATGCCGCGATGTCTGAATTTGGTATCCCCGCAAAACTAATACGGCTGTGTAAACTGACGTTGAGTAACACCAAAAGCTTCGCCAGGATCGGGAAAGACCTCTCCGAGCCGTTCGATACCAAACGAGGTTTCAGACAAGGCGACTCCCTATCGTGCGACTTCTTCAACCTGCTTCTGGAGAAAATAGTTCGAGCTGCAGAACTAAATAGAGAAGGTACCATCTTCTATAAGAGTGTACAGCTGATGGCGTAGGGCGATGATATTGATATCATCGGCCTCAACATCCGCGCCGTTAGTTCTGCTTTCTCCAAGCTGGACAAGGAAGCACAGAAAATGGGTCTGGCAGTGAACGAGGGCAAAACGAAATATCTCCTGTCATCAAACAAACAGTCGTCTCACTCGCGACTTGGCTCTCACGTCACTGCTGACAGTCATAACTTTGAAGTTGTAGATAATTTCGTCTATCTTGGAACCAGCGTAAACACCAACAACAATGTCAGCCTGGAAATCCAACGCAGGATTGCTCTTGCCAACAGGTGCTACTTCGGACTCAGTAGGCAATTGAGAAGCAAAGTCCTCTCTCGACAAACAAAAGCTAAACTCTATAAGTCGGTCATAACTCCCGTCCTGCTATATGGTGCAGAGGCTTGGACGATCACAGCAACCGCTGAGTCGACGTTACGAGTTTTCGAGAGAAAAGTTCTGCGAAAGATTTATGGTCCTTTGCGCATTGGCCACGGCGAATATCGCATTCGATGGAACGATGAGCTGTACGAGATATACGACGGCATTGACATAGTTCAGCGAATTAAAGACAGCGGCTATGCTGGCTAGGTCATGACGTCTGAATGGATGAAAACACTCCAGCTCTGAAAGTATTCGACGCAGTACCCGCCGGGGGAGGCAGAGGAAGAGGAAGACCTCCACTCCGTTGGAAGGACCAAGTGGAGAAGGACCTGGCTTCGCTTGGAATATCCAACTGGCGCCACGTAGCGAAAAGAAGAAACGACTGGCGCGCTGTTGTTAATTAAGAAGAAGAAGAAGAATATGTATGGTCATATTGCTTTTATTGCTTAAATATTTATTATTTACTAGTATTACTTTTGCTTAGAAAAGGCCTTTTAAAATAACATTAGCCAACACAAATAATTTATTGGTTCAACTATATTTTTAGAAAAAAGCTGCTGTTAATTAATTTACTATAAAAACATATAGCAAATAAATTTTTCATATGTATAACCATGTTGTTGATAAGTTCTGCTTTTATAATTTATGCATGGTATGTATACCTTTGAATAAATGTATTGGCATGTGTAAATGTGAATAGGTACTTCATTGCTTTGTCTTGTAATTCATTTGAAAAATTAATTAAAAATCGGCATATGTTCGAAGCCTTCTTTGTTTGACCAGCGACTATCGTTTAGTATTGTTTTCAAATTGTAGCTTTGTCTAAGCCAATACTCGTTAACGCGCGCGTCGCTTAATTCCGGCTTTGACACACCTGTGCACACATCGAACAGCTCGCTATGCGCCACTAAACCGACTGTGCCCCCTTTTTACCACAGCTGCACTAACCACCTTACTGTTCACGCGTTTTAAACAAACTGAATCGATCATGTATGTACATATATACATATGTCTGTTATGTATGTATGTGAGGTTTATCGGCTTTACACGAATCAATTGACAAAAGTTTGTCGACCAGGTCGTACATCAATACACATTTCGGGCTGTTTGGCAGTTGCATCGCATTGAATTCGTGTGTATGTACATGTAAACACAGTAACAATAACGTACACATTTGAATGCATACATTTATAACGCTAATAATGTTTGCTATTTATTACACATGCGCATATGCAAGGTGCGTTCCAAAGTAAACAGGAATCTAGCGCCCTCTGGTGGCGCCATCTATCTGTCGACTGGTGCGTTAGAAGCTGCTATCTTTATCGATTGTCTAGTGAGAATTTCATGACATTTCATTGATTGGAAGTGAAGTTATTGCGTTTTAAGTGTCAGAATGATTGTGTTATCGGTGCGAAAATGAGCTTCGAACAAAGAGCCAACATTAAATTTTGTTTTAAAATTTGTAAAACTTTTAAGGAAACGTTTCAATTGATGAAACCAGTTTATGGCGATGATTGCCTATCCCCTAGCAGTGTACACGAGTAGTTTCAACGTTTTCAAAGTGGTCGTGAGGACATAAATGACGATCAACATGTGGGCCAATCAAAATCCGTGATCACCGGAAATTCCATCGAAACTGTGAGTGAATTCATCAAAAATCAGCCGAAATCATCATTGAAATTCATGGAAATGGAATTGAACATCTCCAAAACATCGATTTATCGCATTTTGACCGAACATTTAGGCTTAAGGTGTAACAATACGGTTTGTTCCGCACAAATTGACTCACGACCAAAAATTGCTCAGAATCCAACATTCGAAGGACGTCATTGTGACCGATTATTTGGCCAAAAATCACATTTTAACCATTAACCACTTCTCGTATTCACCTGATAAGGCACCGTGTGACTTCTTCCTTTTCGAAAAAATGCATTTGCCCATGAATGGAAAGCGTTATGCAGACGTGGAGGCCATTCAAAAGGCTTGCACCGGCATACTGGCGGCCATACCGGCCAACGAGCTAAAACACTCGTTGGACATGTTTTTGGACCGTGCAAAAATCTGTATAGAAGCAGAAGGAGACTATTTTGAATAAGATGAACTGATTTTTACGAAAAAATCATTTGTTATGTCTTTTGTTTAAGTCCTGTTTTCTTTGGAACACCCCTTGTACAGTAAGCGGTTTGATTTAAAGAGCTAAAAAACGGAAAAATTCCGTATGTGGGATATGTTATGCGGATCATTCTGAACAACTTTGCCCAAGAGACTATGGTTCTAATTTTTAAGGTGAGTATAATATGATGTGAGGCATATCTCATTAAATCCAATTTTCCGTGGAATTTTCACTTCGATCTGTTTGAGTAATCAATGGAAAGCCTCGGACTGTCAATTTAGGTTTTTCGATCGGCGCAATTTCGCAATTTATTTATTGGAAAGAAAGCTGTTAAACATTATTAATTGGGAGATACAGAGATAACTTTTTTGAATTCGTCTAAAATCGCTTATAAAATAAAATCATTCTTCCAAGGCGTCTTATCTACACTCCACAAAAAATATTTCAGCGGTATTAAATCTGACGATGTTAGGGACCCTGAATCAGCTCCACGACGTCTCTGAATTATCCACTAGAGTACGAAACGGATCCATGGTTACTCGAATTACCCAGTCTGTTGTGTGACTATGTCGCCCCAACACTCGACGCAGCGAGCATGCGCCTCGCGAATCGAACCATATTTTGGTAATTTGCAAATGTTGTTCCGGAGTAAGTCTATTCATTATAAAATGGCAAGCCGACTAAGTATAAATCAAGTAACAGCTGTCGAGAGGATGAACTCCAAGAAAACCACACGTCTAAAAAACAAAAGTTATGTATGTACATATTATTACCATAAAATATACACGTTGTGAGTTTCAGAGCTCAATTTTATAGATCCATTGGAGATTAAATATTTTTGATGATGTTGTGTGGTATTATAATACTTCTTTCTGAACAAATTTAGTAAAGTTTATGAGTCATATTTTACTTCTTATTGCTCTAAAGAGTCGTTTAAAAACCCCTTAAGTGAAAAGTGTATACTTATTATTTAGTTTTCAAATATTCTACACTAATGATATAAAATATTTGTTGATCTTTGGTAATCAGATTTGTCAAAACAGGTTATGTTTTGATATAAAGATTTTGCCAACAGCTTATAACCCTTATTCAATATCACCTGATAAACACCATATTTAGTTTAAAATTCCCAATAGGCTTGGTGCGTCAGACATCCACCCTACCTACGTACCTTAAATTGGTCCATTTTTTACGAGTGCTTACAACTTGGAGATTTGTTGAAGCTTTTTCGCTCGTTGATACAATATTTGCTCTTATTGTTTGCAAATTTCAACTTTCAGTTGAGCTAAAATAATAAAATACAGACCTAATCTACCCAATTATGTTGTGGTAAAAACTAAGATAAACCTCTTTAAAAGTTGTGGCTTGCCAATATTTCCATACTGCGCTTACTTCTCAATTTCAATGCATATTGAATTTGAGGGAGTTAATATTATTATCATCTGGAAAAATTGCACAAAGCCACGAAGGTGCTAAAATATACAAACTTTACAAAAGCCATTATTAGCCACAACAAATGGCAACGACACATGAACCGTTCAAATAAGCAGCCAACAACAATTGTACAAAATTTGCTTTTGCCTTGCACAAAACATTGTTAATAATAATGACTAACAAACACCAGCTTTTTGAAAAAGGTAAGCGATGCGAAAAGCAGACGTTGGGCAATTGTTCGATGTTGTTAAAAGCTTGAAAGCGAAAGAGTGAAAGAATGAAATTCAATGCGAGTAGGTAAAACATCGTTCAAATTACCGAGTTACAATAAAAATTGAAATAACCGAAATTAATTGAATAAACAAAAATTGGGTGTGATAAATACGACTGATATTATTTACCGATAACACAAATTGAACAGACACTTAAATGGTATGTATACACAAATTATGTATTACAATACTAACCAATAGAAATATAGAAACATAGAAAGTGGAATATTACAGTTAGACATGGCGAGGTTAACTTCGGGCACGACTAGCCATTTGAGAAATATTCTCGGATACATACATACATACATGAGCAATACCTAAACTTTAATTATTTTTAAAAGGCTCAATGAAAGAATTTGGATTTTTTTGGTTTTTGTAATTAAAAGCACTAAGAATTAAGTAACAAAATTATAGTCAAGTATTTTTCTTAATTAAAAAATAATAATAGTTTCCGAAATTTCCATATAAAGTATTTCTAAGAATGTGCTAACAATTATTTCAGTGCAAGTACATCTGTTTACTTATAAAAAAAAAATGGTATTGAATTTTTTTAAGGGATTGTGTTACCATTTGCATTGACCTCACCAGTGTTTTTACCACAGACAAAATCACATGTTTTAGTTGCTTAAGGCTGTCATATTGCTTGGAAGATGCATACATTTTACCTCAAAGAATTCCGCACAGATCCTCGATCGGATTCAAATTTGGATTTACGACAGGCCACTTCAGCAATACAATTTTCTGAGAGTTAACGAACGCTTTTGCCTACTTCGCTATATGGATCGGGGTATTGTCTTGCTGGAAAATCCATTCATCACTATGTAAACATCGCCAAAATCAAGGAGTTCGTATTCCAACATTCATACTTGCCTTTTGATGAAAATGTTGCTCATACTCGTACCATGAGCGATCCACCACCATGAACGCGTTTATGGCATGCTTCGCTTGGGCGTCCCTTCAATGTTTATTAAGATCATCTGGTCCATCCAAATTGAATTTAGTTTCGTCACTGAAAACCACAGATTCGAATTCTTCCTCCCAAAATTTATACTTTCCTTTCCTTATGTTGCTTTATGCACATTATTTAAGGCATAAATATTTCCTTATTATTTGATGCACACGTTGTTTAGCCTGCAACTCATATGATTATAGGTTGCAAGCATAAAACTGAATTTTTGACTTAAATAGATATGTGTGGGCGAAAACTTAACCAAGCTTCCATATAACTAATTTTCGACCATCCGGCTGACTTTGCTCCATATAATTGGTGATTGTATATGAGGTACCTTAATTAAATCCAGGGAATATGTTTTTAGTATGTGGCATTTTAATAGTTAATAGATAAAATCGGGTCGATACTACCCCAACTCCCATATACTACATATGTCGAATATGTCGGTCATACGGTGCGAAAAATATAGTAGGGTTTATCGAGCGTATTGTGTGAAAGAATAAAACCCACCGTCAACAAACTGATTGAATCAGTGTGGCTTTAGACCTGGCAAATCAACAACCGACCAGATATTCCCCGTGCGCCAAACCTTGGAAAATACCCGTGAAAGGAAAATCGACACACATCACCTCTTCGTCGATTTCAAAGCTGATTTTGACAGCAGGAAAAGCAGCTGCCTTTATGCCACTATGGCTGAATTTGGTATCCTCACAAAACTAATACGGCTCTGTAAACTGACGTTGAGCGATACCTAAATCTCCGTCAGGATCGGGAAGTACCTCTCCGAGGCGTTCGATACCAAACGATGTTTCATATAAAGCGACTCCCTATCGTGCGATCAATCTATTGCTCACATACAATCATATGAAGTAAAGTCAGCGGGATGTTCACAAATCCGGATATCAGTTATATGTGGGGTGGGTCAAGTTTTCGCCCAATTTACGCACAAAGATACGTAAAACACTCTCTCTCATTTTTATTGAGGTATAAAGTCACCCGGAAGATCAAAAAACCTTACATTAGGAATTTTGGGGCTTGAAGAAGTATTTGATACTCATACACAATATTATCAGGAATGGATTACCTCTGAATTTCAATTATGTAAATATCTCATAAATTCACCGATATTTCGGTAAAAAGACAATTATGGGTAGTGGGGTCCGTATATTCGGTACCTAAGGGATTGGACAGTTTTGGTTCAGAAAGTCAATAGAATGGCATATTCATACAGATTTTACCAAAAAGTGGGCGGTGCCATGCCCCTTGACCAAGTGAACAGGGCTATCATCCGATTTCGTCAATTTTTTTGGGGGGAATTTGAGCCGAGTGAAAATGATTATTGAAGCTTTAAGGGTTTAGGAGGTATGTGGATTAGACCTATTAGAGGGCGGCGCCCATTTTTTCAAGAGTTCTGGCCTACAGATGCCTTGTACTATTGCAGTCATCTATACCAAAGAAAAGGTTTATATCTTAATTTGGTGCTTAGTAATGGAATTTTTTAAGTTTTCGATTAAACGTATATTGTGGGCATGGCTGCCGTTCGAGTATGCACATCTTGTTCTCGTCCTCACTGTTTTGACAGAAAACGCGTCTACCAAGTTTCGATAAGCTGCCTGATTTTTACTTAAGTTATCGATTGTAAAACTGGACAGACAGATAGTCACTCGGAATTCAACTCGCCTCGTCATCTTGATTATTTATATGTTCACAGTGACGAGCTATGCTGTAAGACCCCACAGTGATCCATTCTAAAAGGACGCCGAAAACAAAAATTAGCAACGATTTTAATGGTTTCATTTATGTTTTCAATTAGTTGTAGCCTTAGGTTTAGTAAAGTCACTAAACATGGTAATTTCAGTCAGCCAGTAAAGAAGAAGAAGAAACATGGTAATTTAATAACAATTCAATATGTATTTAAAAAAATCAATCTTACAGTTTTGCCCTCGAATTGATATTAAAGCAAAAAAATAAAAATTCATAAAACTAATAATATTGTCTAAATACCCTTAGCTCTTTTTAAAGCGCGTAACCGGTTAGGCCTACATTTTGTATACTTCGATACAAGCTCGGGGTGTATTGCATTCCTAACTTCTTGAGTCCACAACCGCCACCATGCTTTACAATTTGGGAAACTTGGTCTTTTGTAATAGTGTTTGGGTCTCGTGTACAGGTATAGTACCTGGAACGTCCATTGGACTGCTAACGATTTCTTTTCACCTCATCAGACCATATTACTCTCTGAAATTAAAAAAAACGTGAATATTTTTATAATTAAAAATTAGTTTGTTTTAAACTTAATGTTTTTTGTCACATCGATTGTTTATCTTTTTAGCTGCAGTAAAACCAATTTTTTTTTTTATTAAACGGCGCGCTGTCAACTCCCTTCCTTTGATATTTAACACTTTAGGAGCTTGTTCAAAGTGGGCGAGATTGCGGCATTGTCGGTCGCTAGGTAGGTCCACACACAACATTTTGATGAAAAATTTAAGATTTAAATCTAACTGATGAAGTATATTTAGTTAAAACACTTTAACTTGTTAAAGCATTGTCTGTCACTGTATATATAAGCCTAGTTATGTAATACTTGTATTAACTCAACCGAAGTAGTTAAATTTAACATAGGTGTACAGGTATAAGCAAAAAGACCGCCTGAGGAACGGAAATCAATATTTTAAGAATAAGGAACATTGGCCACGGTCTATTTCATAAAAAGATTTATACTCGTATACTGTAAACTGTAAGAATCATATTGATTCATTATAAAACCCTTTCGTGCCACATCTAGTGTAAAATTTAATGTTTATGATGCATTTAGTTATTGATTTATCGCAATTTTAGTAGTATTTAACATAATCGTTGTATGGGACGTGTTCGAGGTTTTAATCTGATTTCGCCCATTTTCCCATTTTCGGAAGAGAAGATTTGTTCTAAGCAAATTTGGCTGTTGTAACTCTAGTGGCTTGGCAGAGAGGTATGGTAAGCTTATTAAAGGGCGTTGCCCTTACCACTTTTTTTAAATTTCAAACCCCAGATTCTCCTCCTTTGCGTAATCTGTTATCGATTTAGGGTTTTGTATCTTATTATCTTAATCCATAGGTTTAACTGTGATTTTTGTAGAGTGTGGAAATAGTTTGCGATACTCTAAATCGTCGAAGAGCCATCTTCCAAAAGATTTCCAGATTGTAGCAGGAAAAACGTTAACTTTGATTACACTACTTATACCCTTCACAAATACTAAAAATTTACTATTAGAACTTCATTTTGAACGTACAGGAAGCCAGCTACATGTAGTTCGACCGAAAAATGAGCAATTTCCTGATGAGTAAATGACGTGTACAAAATTTCAGATGGATATCTAATAATATAATCTAATATTGAGATACTAATTCTTACATATATATTCAGATAGACAGACACACGGAAGGACAGACAGCCACTGGGAATTCATTTATATACATATATAATCCTATATCCAACTCGATTATTATTTAGGTGAACAAAACTATTGTACTCTGTAGCAACGTGTTGCATAAGTAGAAAGATGTTTGTTTGAAATACTTTACATGCAAGCCGGAAGTGAGAAGTACATATAGTACGAATATAAGATAACGTTAATTATAAGTAAATAAGATAATTATAAACAGAAACTGTGATGCATTTACAGGGTTTGTCCGGAAAGTAATAGGACTGATTTTCTTCCGCCGCGACTGTACTTCGGAGCGTGCGCGCACCGACTGGATTCGGTAGAGAGCGTTCCTAGCTAACGAACGAGCGGCTGGTCAGTTGTCTTCGAGCACCTGGAGAGTCAGTCAATTTTTGCGCGACGTGTTTCTGTGAGTGGTGCAAGCCGAAAATGCAGCGTTCGTTTGAGCAAAGGTGCGATTAAATTCTGTGTGAAAGTCGGTAAATCTGCGACAGAGACGTTTGATATGATCAATCAGGCTTACCCAGATGTTGATTTAGCAAGAAGTGGTGTGTTTCGGTGGCACCAGGCCTTTTTGGAGGGCCGGGAAGAGGTCGCTGATGAAGACCGTGATGTGAGACCTGCGACTTCGACAAACACGTGACTCGTGTGCGCAAAGTTTTGAACTCAGACCGTCGACTGAGTATTCGTTTAATTGACCAGATGTTAAATTTATCAAAATCTGTGGTTCAGTCCTCAAAAGACTCAAACGAAGCGTCAATCGGGTCCGACAAGACATCGCAACCGATTGAAAGTTGCACTACGACAATGCCCCGGCTGAAAAGACAGATGAAAGGCAATCATTTTGAGACGACAGAGGGGATCCAAGCAGCATGCACCTCGTCTCTCAAGGCAATCCCGGAGAATGCCTTCCGTGACGCCTTCAATGCTTGGAAATTGCGCTGGCAGAGCTGCATCGACGCAGAAGGAGCCTATTTTGAAAGTTTTTAGAGAATTGTAACGATTGGTTCAATAAATTTGTTTAAATCGATTCAGTTCTATTACTTTTCGGACAAATCCTATAAACTCAAAAAACGATGACTTCTTTTGATAGGATAGAAGAATTTTTGTAGATAGAAAACCTTCTCCAATTTTGTTCATATTTCCACAAAAGCAATTACTATATATTAAAATTTTAATTAATAATGTTTAAATACAATTCAGTTATATAGTATTAAGGCCTCTAACAATTTTATAATAAACACTCAGCGAATATTCATCACTCACTCTTTTATTTTGATGTTTTAGCGACTTTTTCTTCGGTAGAATTTATATTTTTAAACTCCAATTCGCGTACAAAAGGCAAGGATAAATCACTGAAAGTTTTCGAGTGAATCACCGATTTCAATATGTAGATGATTTGTTTTATCACAACGCAAGTTAATCCTTCGAATCTTATGTCACCAACTGAAGTTTCGTTGGTCAATCTAGAAAAACATAAAGATTTCTCAGCTAGTATTACCACTAAAGGCTTGAAAGGTGACGCCGAGTTTCTAGAGGGAGGATGATGAATGTTCTGATTAATACTTAGGCTAAGTTGCTGTCGTATTCCCGACATTAGCTTCTATATTATTTATTGATTTCAGCTTTGCTTGATTGATAGGAAAGCGAAATTGTATTAAATATTCTACTGCAAGAGCCCATCAATCGCCGAACGTCTATGGCAGTGTGAGCTGTGTGGCATGTGGCTGTGTAAATAGTTCTTCCATTTTTGGCAACAAAAAGTTTGTTAGCATCGAACGATAGCGATCGCCATGCACCGTAACGTTGCGTCCAACAGCATCTTTGAAAAAATACGGGCCAATGATTCCACCAGCGTACAAACCACACCAAACAGTGCATTTTTCGGGATGCATGGGCAGTTGGCCACCAAGATCATGCGATTTAACGCCTTTAGACTATTTTTTGTGGGGCTACGTCAAGTCTAAAGTCTACAGAAATAAGCCAGCAACTATTCCAGCTTTGGAAGACAACATTTCCGAAGAAATTCGGGCTATTCCGGCCGAAATGCTCGAAAAAGTTGCCCAAAATTGGACTTTCCGAATGGACCACCTAAGACGCACCGCGGTCAACATTTAAATGAAATTATTTCCATATTTTTACGTTTAATACCGATGAGATTTTGCAAATTTTATACGTTATAAAAAAATTCAAGCTCTTAAAAAATCACCCGATATTTGATACCAAATGCTGTATACTTAAATATTTCCAATTAATAGAATAAATATATACATATGTATTAAGAGCATAGGTATGTAAAAGACGGTAGACAATACAAATAAGTACTGCGGAACCTGAATTTTTTATTTTTTATTGAAAAAAAGTGTATGAATTCGTTCCCGTTATTTAAAATGTCAGCTTGTGCTGCTTTAGTTGGACTTGTTGTTAGAAAGTGTTCAAAGGTTCAAAGCGACAATCATCGACAAAACGATTGAAGTACGCTGAAAATTGGTTTGGTTTCGTTCATTTTTTGGCTTCATAATATTCGTATAATTCAGTGAATGTGGCATTGCCACATCAAGGGAGTGAAACCTTTACAACAAATTACAATTTGTGAGTTTTGTTTGTTTAACAATAAAATGTTTCGACATAAAGGAAAGTAATTAAATTGGCCATGTTATTGTTAAGCGTTAATTGGCCTGGCTAATTGTATTAATAATATTATTAATTATTCAAAAATTATATGTATGAAATTTAGAAGACGATTGACTTATTCGGTGTTATTTTTTCTACTCAAGAATGAATATTATAAATCTGCGAATGATGTACTGCAGAATTAAGAAAGTATGGAACAGAGAGACAAAAATATAATTTCTTTTTTAAGTAGTACCTATTGAATAACTGAATATTTATATATAAGGACACTTGGCTTGGCATTTCTACGATTGAAATAATATACAGTATTATTGTAGTGTCAAAAATGAACAATGAGTGTGACTTTTAATTTTTAATCTATTTAAATTTTTTTTTTTAACCCATCATATCTACCGGTAGTCTAATGTTCTATATTAGTTATACCCTGAACAGGGTATATTAAGTTTGCCACGAAGTTTGTAACACCCAGAAGGAAGCGTCGGAGACCCTATAAAGTATATACATATATAAGTGATCAGTATGTTGAACTGAGTCGATTTAGCCATGCCCGTCTATCCGCCTGTCCGTCCGTCTGTATATATACGAACTAGTCCCTCAGTTTTTAAGATATCGTTTTGAAATTTCGCAAACGTCATTTTCTCTTCAAGAAGCTGCTCATTTGTCGAAACTTCCGATATCGGATTACTATAACATATAGCTGCCATACAAACTGAATGATCGGAATCAAATGCTTGTATGGAAAACTTTCGCATTTGACGTGGTATCTTCACGAAATTTGACATGGATTTCTGCTTAAGGTAATAATGTAATCTCCGAAGAAATTGTTTAGATCGGCTTATTTAGCATATAGCTGCCATACAAACCGAAAGATCGGAATCAAGGGCTTGCATGGAAACTTTTTGACGTGGATTACTGCTTAAGGCGATAATAATGCAATCTCCGAAAAAATTGCTCAGATCGGATTACTATAGCACATAGCTTCCATACAAACTGAACACTATAGTTACTAAAAGAAAAGCACCTGTGAAGGGTATATTAGCTTCGGTTCAGCCGAAGTTAACGTTTTTTCTTGTTTTTTTTTTAATAACAATGACTTTTAAAAAATTTATTTCGGAATATAGGGTGGAACTTCCTTAACTCGAATCACCACAGTCGACAAAAAACTTCGAGTTAGAGAGACATCGAGTTATAGAAGGAAAATTGTATGAAATTTGAGTTATGGAGAACTTCCAAGTTCAACTGTATGTACCAAATTGCATGATAATCGGTTAAATGGTTTGGCGCGAAAGCGTAACAAACAAACTTACATTCACATTTGTAGGGATGTTCGATATCGCTCTTGTTTTTATAGTTTTGTGTAGATATTGCGGCATCAGCACTCCAGTTTTTTAATAATGAAGGAAGTTTCATTTGTACACATCTGGATACATAATATGCTAAACAGTTGTGAGTGAAATTCATCGATATTTTCTCATATTTTGATAATTTTAATGACATATTTTTATCGATATTCCCATTTCGATGATTGCAATTCAACCCTGACTAAATGGTTAAACATATTCTTTTAGTAGTTGCCATCCTTAATAATTGTTTAATACTTTAAGTGGCTCTTCGCAAAAATGGCACATAATTGAACATTTTTAAGCCTCATTTCATATTTGATTATACCCAATTTTTTGTGTTCATTTTGAGCACGCTATGTTTGTATGTAGTACATGTCTATATGTGGGCATGTGCATTCCGAAAGTTATGGATGCAGAACGTGGCAAGCTGTTTCAAGCGCCACTTGTGATATTTGAACGCTGATGTCACTGGAAGCGGCGCGTGCAGCCGTCATATCCGCCTGAATGGTATCAGTTAAGTGGCAGTGGTTGGAAAGCAGCGCCTCAGCATTAAGCCGTTTCGAAATAATTTTGAATACCCGCAGAATGACGCACAATTACAGCCGTAAAGTCGTAATGCGAAAGCAAAAAATAATAAAAAAACGAAACAAAAACACATTGCGGAGCACTTGAGAATCCACGTTTAACATTTCAATTTTGCTCTGAATAGCATTCCATAATTATACAGTTCTGATTTGAGTGCCTACCTTTTTCTGCAATATTGTATTCAATTTTTAATATATTTGTATTTAAATCAAGAGCGGTCCCATTTTGCACATTTAAGCTGCACTTGAGGGTTTGGTGAACTGGAAAAACATTTTATAACAGTACTTATGCGTACATCCATACCTATGGAAATCATAAGTAAGTATGTGTTAAAATATGCATATGCATACATATGTACATTTTACATAGGTAGGCAGTTGTAATGATTCCATTTAATTATAGCTTGTCTCGAAAGCAATCTTCAGCTGCCAAACTGCACTTATGTGCTTATACGTATGTGTATGTGTACCATATGGGAGTTAGAGTTCGGGTGTGTATGTATAAAATTTCTTTTCTAACATTCGGTGCTGTCGAAATTTCGCAATAAATCATAAAAACATATTTCTTTCAAATCGAACTACTCAACCATAAAAAATTAATTATGACTTACAAGTTCTTATTATTTTTTGGTCCATCGTCATAGAATCTCAACAATACACGCGTTTAACTGCTTTTGATTTATAAGAAGAGCCAAACGGTAGTAAATATGAATTATTGCTTTGTGAATTTTTGAGGTGAGGGAGCGTGAAAATTTCCGCCAGACAAAGATAAGACAATGTACATACCCCATAAGGACAAGGGAATAAGAGGTTGAATAGCGGTAATGTTTGCCAACAAAACGTAAATTATGAAAATTATTATTGTACGTTTCACAATGGAGAAAAGTGAGGATAAAAAAGTCAACAAAAAGCCGGTCTAAAAAAGTGACATCTTTATTTGTTTCCATACCACTTCTTCATACGAAAGTCTTTAGCTAAGTACGAAGTGAAATTGAACTCGGAAGTGATTTATGATTTACTGTAACGCAGTTGCACAAAAATATGTACATACATATGTATATAGTATGTCACTAAGTGTTTGAATATATACATATATCTACATATATAATACATAAATATTGTATATAGGTGGTCGAAAAGTTTTTTCGTATTTTGTGAATAGATGTCTTTGCAGACGTAATCTCCAGTGCTAGCAATCACATTATGTCATACCTATAGTGTTGGAAAGGTGAGATTTTAAGCTTCATTTAACAAAAAAATAAATTCGGGGAAGTTGGAAAAAAAGTTACAGCTGTTCAAAAATAAGTGAAAATAATGAAGAAATTCGCTATATTTTGAAATTTTTGTATAAAAAGGGGAAAATGCCACTCAAGCCACCTATGAAATGTGTGAAGTCTGCGGAGACGATGCTGTATCAGTTCGTGTAGCACCACAATGATTCGCTCGCTTCCGTTCTAGAAATTTCGAAATTTCGATTTACACTGATGAAAGTTTTACACTGATTGAATAATGTCTCTAGCGGAAAAATGGTAAAAAGTTTTCGACCAAAATAGTACATATTTGTTTATTTATTTAATAAAAAATAGTTGAATTTTGATTAGAAATACGAAAATACTTTTCTGTGCATTTTGCACGATTTCATGAATGAGGTTGCTTTAATGAAAATTGTTTATAGACAAATATTGCATTTATGCAAACAATTTCCAACAAAGTTCAAATCGTTACCCACAAATTTTGATTGGTAGATAGTAGATTTTCCAATTAAGCTGTAAACAATTAGTAATTGCATCAGAAAGGAAGATTTCATTTTCAAATTGGTAAAAGTTAAAATTATAATTGTTCGTTTCAGGCAGGCATTGACTAAATTCAAGATACAGATGAGATTGTACCTACTGATGGCGAAAAGTATGAATGTTGCAAACTTGATGACGAATACATTCAATGTGATAATAAATTGGTCTGCTTTGGAACTACTTATGTCCGAAGAGGATATTGTTGCGGACGTATTGTATTGGCAGTCAATGAAAATACAACTGAAAATGAGGAAATGTTCGCGCAATCTGATATTTGTTTGGTTCAACAAAAGAGTTTTTTTTGCTTAGCTTAGATTCCCTGCGTAACTATTTTTTCAAAACAATTTAGATGCCAGAAGAAAATAGCATAAGAAAACTTATGGGAAATTGTCTGGAAGCAGATTAACAGGGAACATGTCCACGGTAATAAAAACAAGCTATTTGATGCTTTGAAACGTGCCTGGAATGGAATAAATGACACACATATTAGTAATTTCATTTAATTTTGCTGAAATCATTAAAAATAATGGCTACCCAATAATATTACTTTCATAATCAGCTAAAGCCCAATGAGTTATTTCGCACGATTTTTTTTACTATAAGAGAAGGGAATTATAATTTATAAATTTTACAGAAAAGTTGAAAGATAAAATTGAATTGTTTCTTAATATATAAGATGCGATCTTTCATTTGCAAAAAAAATCTTCTAATGCATGTTTGTAAAGTTATGATTTCATTTACATTTTTAAACAATTTTAATCATTTATTTTGCACATCTACCTACATACTTATATAGAATGGTGAAAAATTTGTTGAGCCGCTGGAGAAATATCCCAAAGCTGTACGAGGCAAGCTTTAATTGATGATAGGGAGTTCAAATGGATCTGACTGACTGTCTTCTTCTTAGGTGCAGCACATTAATTTTTCCCAAACATTTTAGTATCGTAATATAATTTAAAACAAATGTTCATTGGCTTACTTAGGAAGGGAACAAAATTGTTTACATTTTATATTTATATTATATTTTCTTGTTTAAAAATCCTGAAAATAACTTTTAAAGTTTACCTGAATCGGTGTTTCAACAGCATAACATAGTTAGTTTAATGTAGTTAAGTTATTAAGAGAGACCGGGCGTCAGTCTTTATAAGCATACAAGCGGCTCGCTTTATTATATTATATAATTATATAGAAAGTTATACTACTCGTCTAACAAAGTTGTGAGCTGGGTTGGGAGCCGATCACGTAGAAACTACTCCCAATGGAAATGAAAGAAACAAGAGTCTCGGATGAAAGACCCACAGCAAATGAATCCTCCGTTGTCGAGTCTAGCCACAATCCGCATCAGATCAAAAATTTTTAACATAAAACTGATTTGCGCCCACGCCCTGACAAATGCGAAGAACGATATGACCAAAGATGCCTTTTATGAGCGGCGGGAGCGCCCTTGTGAAGGAATGCTCCCGCCACGATGTAAAAATTGTGCTTTAGTACAACAGTTGGAAAATTCTGTCTCCACGGCGGTACCTCTCCAAATGAGTTGAGGCTGGTCGACGAGAAACTTCTATCGAAACTGACAGCTAAACGGTTTCCTACTCGACTTGCACTCCTGTTCTCTGACGGCACTCATCAGCAGTTATGTATAAGAGAACAGTGGAGAGAAAGCGGGCAGGTCCTGAGATATGGGATTTTACTTAAGCCTATGGATCGGACTCATTTTGATGCCAGCTGTTATGAAGCCTACCTTAATACCTTTTCGGGTGTAAAATTTATTCTCTCTGATACATTTAAATATTGATTCATAGCTCTTTAACTAGTTTTTAATAAAAATGTTATTTATTTTGTGGATTGTTGCGAAGGAATATATTTAAATATCTTAACTCAAATGATATATATGTATATATATATATATATATATACATATGTATGTTTATATAATATAATTTTAAACAAAAAAACGGCCAGGAATTAATTATATCGGGGATAAGGTGCTTGGATCACTGTCTAGACCGATTTCATTCATAGTCACCGCTAAAACAACATTATGCTTATGATATCATTAAAATACTCGTATTACATATCTATATTGTCCAACATAAAAGGCTTAAAGAGAACAGGAAAGTCGGAAATCATTATAACAAGAAAACCGGGCCCAGGGTTGAAAAACTATTTTCCCATTTACTAATTCAAAGTTTTTGAAGAATAGGCAAAAAGAAGTAGTGTTTTATGCTCTCATCACATCTGAATTAACAATACGGGACAAATTAGCTTTGTACCATTTTGAAAATCACTTCACACGTAAACTTTCAGTCGAAAATAATATTTCTTTTGATTCTACCGGAGTACATGAATATAGGTAAATACTCGACAGTTAATAAGAAGATAGAAATATCTGGCTCAAACATTTATTAATCAATCTAATTAATAAAACGCGGTTATTTTCAACTTTGTTTGCTACTGTGATTAAGTTTTTGAATGTACAGTTTAAAAACCTCCAATTTTCAAGTATTTGGAACTTTTCGAGTTTTGGCAGAATGCATCGATAATATTCTGGTGTATGTAATCCCCCTTTAACGAGCATGATGGATGAAAATTTTTGATTCTTAACACTTGAAAAAGCGACAAGTAAAATACCAAATATTTTCAAAGCAATGCAAATGTTTGAGAAAAGTTTTCCTACTTTTGGATAAATGGCATTCGGGATTCAAAATTTACATCGTAAACGTGTCTGAGGTGAATAAATCCATTGGAAAACATATCAGATACATCAACGGAATACATTTTCATGGAACTGCAAAGAAATGAGAAGGATTGCTTTCTACTTGTCGCGCAGAAATTGCAAATCCACAAAAAGGCGTCGATGTTGACATTAATCTCTTGAAGAACCCGGTTTCTTTCATTTATTGACTGAAGGGTTTTAAACCATTTGTTCATATAGTATTCCAAAATTCCATCGAAGTCTCGACGCGTTTCTGCTCTAAGGTTGAGTATTTTAGTGTTTATCAATCCGGCAAGATTTTTCGCAAAACCCAGTGAATTGAATTGGATATTTTCGATTTCAGAATTTCCCAACGTTGTCTGTACCTACTGAAAATATTGAAAACATTTTGAACGACATCGAGGACAACATTCAGCCGAGTCGACTCCAACGAAATTCAGCGAGCGGGCATCACAGGATGAAAGAACTGCATACTGATTTTCACTTGGATGTGATTTTGCGCTCCTTCATATTAACCGCCCATATTACTAGCATTGTCGTAGCCCTATTCGCGGTGATCTTCCATGATTTGCAGGGTTTTTCGTGACATCGAAATAATGTTCCTTTATCGATAATCACAACGGTTAATGTTCGAATTAATCACATATTAAAAGCAATCTAATTTTTAACTATTCGCTTAATTAATATTTTTTGGCATAAAATCAATCGGATGTTTGAAAATGTTTACAAGTATATTAGGTAACGGAAAAGTATTGACCCGATTTTACGCATTTTTGATATCAGTGTACATTACTATTTGGAAAATATTCTTACCAAATTCAATAATTCACAGATTGTCTGATATTTTCACTAAAAGGTCAGTCGCAGGCACTGTGGTACTCATATTCGGTATTTTGGGGCTTCAAAAGTTAAGATCCGATTACAACCAATTTTACACTTCAGATAGCACATCTTTAAGACACCAGTTGCTAAATATATCCTTTGGTTTAGCACCAATATGTTTACGATAAAGTGGAAGAATCCTATGACGACGTGGTTCTTGTCCGATCTCGCCAATTTTCACTCCATGTTATAGAATTTCAGGATGGTGTTAAGTACCAAATTCGGTTCTAATTAGACGAGCAGGTCCATCTCAGGACTTGGATTTACCTACAATTTTGATATCGGCTGCTATTAAAGCCTTTCATACAATCTTTAATTTATTTCATGTTTCTGACACCTATTTTTATACTCTCGCAACAAAGTTGCTAAGGAGAAGTATTATAGTTTTGTTCACATAACGGTTGTTTGTAAGTCCTAAAACTAAAAGAGTCAGATATAGGGTTATATATACCAAAGTGATCAGGGTGACGAGTAGAGTCGAAATCCATATGTCTGTCTGTCCGGATGTCCGTCTGTCCGTCCGTCTGTCCGTCCGTCCGTCCGTGCAAGCTGTAACTTACGTAAAAATTGAGGTATCGTGATGAAACTTGGTACACGTATTTATTGGCTCCATAAGAAGGTTAAGTTCGAAGATGGGCAAAATCGGCCTACTGCCACGCCCACAAAATGGCGAAAACCGAAAACCTGTAAAGTGCCATAACTAAGGCATAAATAAAGATATTAAAGTGAGATTTAGCACAAAGGATCGTATTAGGATGGGGCATATGTGGACGTAATTTTTTTGGAAAAGTGGGCGTGGCCCCGCCCCTACTAAGTTTCTTGTACATATCTCGGAAACTACTATAGCTATGTCAACCAAACTTTACAGATTCGTTTTCTTCAGGCATTTGCATATACAGTTCAATAATGGAAGAAATCGGATAATAACCACGCCCACCTCCCATACAAAGGTTATGTTAACAAGTAAGGAAGGGCTAAGTTCGGGTGTCACCGAACATTTTATACTCTCGCATGATAAAGTGATAATCGAGATTTCATTATCCGTCATTTACATATTTTCAAATACCGTATTTGTGTAAAGTTTTATTCCGCTATCATCATTGGTTCCTAATGTTTATACTCGTATTATACAAAGAAGGCATCAGATGGAATTCAAAATAGCTTTATATTGGAAGAAGGCGTGGTTGGGAACCGATTTCAGCCATATTTCGTACATGTCATCAGGGTGTTAAGAAAACATTATATACCGAATTTCATTGAAATCGGTCTAGTAGCTCCTGAGATATGCTTCTTGGTCCATAAGTGGGCGGCGCCACGCCCATTTTCAATTTTTAAAAAAAAGCCTGGGGGCAGCTTCCTTCTGCCACTTCTTCCGTAAAATTTAGTGTTTCTGACGTTTTTTGTTAGTCGGTTAACGCACTTTTAGTGATTTTGAACATAACCTTTGTATGGGAGGTGGGCGTGGTTATTATCCGATTTCTTCCATTTTTGAACTGTATATGGAAATACCTGAAGAAAACGACTCTGTAGACTTTGGTTGACATAGCTATAGTAGTTTCCGAGATATGTATAAAAAACTTAGTAGGGGGCGGGGCCACGCCCACTTTTCCAAAACAATTGCGTCCAAATATGCCCCTCTCTAATGCGATCCTTTGTGCCAAATTTCACTTTAATATCTTTATTTATGGCTTAGTTATGACACTTTATAGGTTTTCGGTTTCCGCCATTTTGTGGGCGTGGCAGTGGGCCGATTTTGCCCATCTTCGAACTTAACCTTCTTATGGAGCCAAGGAATACGTGTACCAAGTTTCATCATGATATCTCAATTTTTACTCAAGTTACAGCTTGCACGGACGGACGGACAGACGGACGGACGGACGGACAGACGGACGGACAGACAGACATCCGGATTTCGACTCTACTCGTCGCCCTGATCACTTTGGTATATATAACCCTATATCTGACTCTTTTAGTTTTAGGACTTACAAACAACCGTTATGTGAACAAAACTATAATACTCTCGTTAGCAACATTGTTGCGAGAGTATAAAAATCACTAAAAGTGCGTTAACCGACTAACAAAAAACGTCAGAAACACTAAATTTTACGGAAGAAATGGCAGAAGGAAGCTACACCCAGGCTTTTTTTAAAAATTGAAAATGGGCGTGGCGTCGCCCACTTATGGACCAAAAACCATATCTCAGGAACTACTCTACCGTATATAATATTTTCTTAACACCCTGATGACATGTACTAAATATGGGTGAAATCGGTTCACATCACGCCTTCTTCCAATATAACGCTATTTGAATTCCATCTGATGCCTTCTCTGTATAATATATGCATTAGGAACCAATGATGATAGCGGAATAAAACTTTACACAAATACGGTATTTGAAAAATATGTAAATGACGGATAATGAAATCTCGATTATCACTTTATCATGCGAGAGTATAAAATGTTCGGTGACACCCGAGCTTAGCCCTTCCTTACTTGTTTTATTTATAATCGTACTTTTAGTAGTTTTCAACTTAACCGTTATATAGGGAGTTTATCCGATTTCGCTTTTCCACACGCTGGGTGGAGATATGTATGTATTTGCCTAGGACGAATTTGGTTGATTTAACTTTTGCGGTTTGGCAGATATGCATATTAAATCTATTAAAGGGGCGGGGTCACGTCCAATTTTCCAAACATTTTCAAGTCACAGCTGCTCCTACTTAATACTTCACTCAAGTTATCGCGTTGAAGGACAGACAGTGACGTGATACAGCGAGCGAGTGATACAAGCAACCATTAGGTGAACAAAACTATTATACTTTCTGTTTCAACATGGTGTGAGATTGTAAATATGCAAATATTTCCCCATGCCGTTGAATAAAGAGGGTGAATTGCGGGCATTTTCTCATCCTTATTTAGTATATCTATTGCTCCCTTTTGATCGTTTTGTGAATAACAATACATCCATATTTATAATTTCTCATCCTTACCAAAGATATATAAACACATTAACTAACCATTTCCGAGCATTTTTCCAACCGCGATTTATTTTTTCACATCCACTTTTTAACCCCGTGTGGGTAAAAAATAAACTCTGTTATTTTTCACGAGTTTCCATTAAGTATTGCGGCTATTTGTTATTATTAGCAGAGTTCATCGAGTACTTTCGAAATGTTATTCTTTGTGTTATGATTTTCCACGCGCTAATGAATAAATAACATTAACACGCGTTAATGGTTGCAAATTGTTCCCGCTTAGTGGCGAAGTTGAAGTGGTGAATTGTGAGATAAGCGAGAATAACGCAGTGGAAGGCTGCTAACGTTACTTCAAGTGCCACTTGAAAATATGAAAATGCTTTTGCGTTTAATTTCCAACAAGCATATCAGAAGAATGGACTCGACAAAGCATTCGTTTTTTATTTGTGGTATAATTTGTTAGGTAGGTAGGTTGGTGGAGTGGCTGTCTTATGACGCACCTTGGTCTTTAAGCCCATTGCATACCACCGGGACTAAAGCCTCCTCACTCTATTGGCTGCTCTCTAAACCTTTCCGTGCACCTGATGAAGTTCATCAGTGTGAAAAGTTGTATCATAGAAGATGTTTGATAGTCTTCTCTTCTTCTATCTAGTGTCAGCTTCTACAATAGTTGTTATAAGGCAGTCTATTGGCATGTCTGCTTGTTAGTACTCTGACTAGAGTTCTTCTATCATTCCGTGTAAACTTTAATAGTCGGCATGTGCGGCGTATTCGACTCCTGCTACGTTCCCTTGCTTGTTAAGCAACTTAAGGACTTCGATATCTACAAGTAACCAGAGAGAAAAAAAACCTACTTCCAGGAGTCTAATTGTAACCTGTTTCCTTGTAGTGAGCATAATCCTGTGAGAGTAAGAAAGTTTTTTTTTAATTGTTATAATCTCCGCTTGAAAGGCAGAACCGGTCTGTTGGCAGTAAGTATACGGTATTACGGTAAGTATCTGGGCCTCTCATGGCGTTATTCGCCATTTGGCCCCCACCATTCTTTTACACATGTAAAGTGCTGTAGCTGCTTTTTCTTACTCTAGTTTCCAAATTTGTTTTCCATGAGAGCTTTCTATTCAAAATTAGTTCTAAGTAGCCTGCCTTATCTCCTATTATTAGCCTGGACCAAGTAATAACGGAGGCGCAATTCGTGGAACATTGTGTTGCCTAGCGAACAATACTAACTCTGTCTTGCTAGCATTCAAATTAAATCTGCACGATATGGCCCATATTCTATTGTCTTGACAATATATATGTAATGGCCCTTTAAGCATGATTACTAGCCAAGCTTCACACCTGCCTTTGCGTTGGCAGTTCTTGAGCTCGTTGAAAACGCTGCTCTCTTCTGGGAATAACTAGACTATTTAACAGGAGAACGGAACTCATTTAAGTTAATATTTTTGTCTTTCTTTTGGTTCATATTTTGGACCCAAGAGCATAGAACAAAGTATGTCCGCCAGCGCATAGCTCCCGCTACGCAAGTAAGGCCTTCACAGATCCTGTAGAGCTCCGTTCGAGACTGGGCTATTTAAAAGCCCCAAGCCAGCCAACCATACTAAGATTCCCTACTGGATGCTGTGCTATTGAGGAGCAACGAACACCTAGGTTGGAGGATTGACCTTAGCTAGCTACCTCAGTACTATAACAGGGTTGAACTGTTCCTAGCTCGTCCCTGCTTACGTCATGATACTGTGCTATTTATTACTATCTGACACCCTCGGGCAGGGTTCAGCGGGGGATTTTCCCCGACCTATGTTATATTAGGTTTCTCGTGCAGTTTGTTAAAAACAAGAAAGTAAATAAGGAATAATGTTCGAAGACGAAGACTCATAGAGCGAGCTGACTTATTCTGTCTGTATATACCCGAAATAGTGCCTCCATGTATGCATTATAGATCTGATTTTTTTTGCACACCTACTATATTTTTCTCCCACAGAAGCTGTTTCGGAAAATTTATTTAATTTATGTTTTAGTTGGAAAACATTTCATGAAACTTTAAACCATTAATTCTGCCATGAAGTATTTCCTTTTAGATTTTTCACATTTTTCATATAATTTGGAAAAAAATTTAACCAAAATAATTCCTAAGGATAACAAAAAATATCATCATAGTCGAAAAAGTCGCTTCGTTTTTGTAAATTGATGTCGGTGCAATCGTATATCTCCAGTGCTAGCAATCACATTATGTCATACCATATAGTGTTGGAAAGGTGAGATTTTAAGTTTCATTTAACAAAAAAAATCAAATTCGGAGAAAAAAAGTTACAGCTGTTCAAAAATAAGTGAAAATAATGAAGAAATTCGTTATATTTTGAAATTTTTATATAAAAAGGGGAAAATGCCACACAAGCCACCTATGAAATGTGTGAAGTCTACGGAGACGATGCTGTATCAGTTCATGTAGAACCACAATGGTTTTTACACTGTTTTACACTGATTGAATAATAATAAAATGGTACATATAAGTTGAAGTTTGATTAGAATTACGAAAAGACTTTTTCGACTAACCAATATATAGAGCATGGAACTGCGGTGATTGATGGATGGACTTTAACAGTTTTCGACACCAAATCACAGTATATTATATAAAAGATATAGTCATATAATTTAAGATATCTTAAAAAGTCAAGCAGACGGGAAAAAAACAAAAATTTAAATTTTATGTTAGCCTGGTAGGCTAAATGACAACGCATACCTTTAGTTTTAGGTATTAAAACAATCTTTATCTAAAGGCAAAGAAAACCTTTTCATCTACGGTATGGCGGTACTTTTAAATCTAACTAATAATGTAGGAGCAAAAATATCTCTAAAATTGGACAAAATATGGATTACAGCATAGCAATAACTTCAGAAAAATGTATATGCATTATATGAACAATTGATTATTATTTATTGATATTAATACTATAGACAAGGACTTAATCTGCACGCGGAAGTGAAACATTATGCCTGATTTCATCTTATGAATCTCTCAGAATGCCAATTAAACCATTTATAAAGGCAACAATGAAATTTTCTGAGGCGAACACAATTGCTAATGTTGAGCATTAACTTTAAGCCCTATATAATGTTTTATACAAAATTGTTTCAGATTTAAAAATTACCAAAGCATATCTTAACGTAAACTAAATTATACAAATAAGTGACCGGAAGAAACGCAGGAAGAAATGCATGAATTCCCTAGGATGATCAAACTAAAAAAATAGTAGAGTTTCCTTTTCTCTCCAAATGCGCAAAATGCCAAATGACTGCGCGCCACTTACTTTCACCGCTGAGGAGGTTCAGAATGCTCAAGTCGAAATCTTCCAAATCGATTGGCCCTGATGGAATCAACATGCTTATGCTAAAGCATCTAGGCTCGACTGGACTAAGCTATCTTACCGAGGTCCTCAACCTGACCACTCTTCAAATACCCGATGAAGTCGGAAGAGTGGTCCCACTACTGAAACATGGGAAACCCGCCAACAAAGGGCACTTAGCACAAAAGGCACACAGCACTTAGCGTCATAAGTGCTCAGATAGTTCTTGGCCTCAACCAGGACTGAAGAGGTGGACCATGAACTACCTGAGCGGTCGACAATCGTCCGTACTATTTCGAGGTGAAACATCTAAACTGAGAAGAATTAAACAGGGGGTTCCGCAGGGTGGTGTCCTCTACCCGCTACTGTTTCACGTGTCGGGCAATGGAATCGATGGCATGTGTTCAAAAGTTTTCTCTCCGAACTTTCTCGTTTCTTCACTGCACGGAACCTAACACTTTCCCCCACCAAATCCACACCGACCATATCTACGAACTGGACGAAGGAGTAAAGACTTGAGCTTAATATTGCAGTCGATGGCGTCAAAATTCCGACTGTCAATAATCCTATGATTTTAGGTGTAACTTTTGATAGTCTATGCTCCTTCACTAACCATACGACCCCGATTATCGCCAAGGTAAAGAGCTGCAACAAAATCCTCAAGTCGCTAGCCACCCGCATATGGGGAAAATGCAAAGAAACGTTGTTGCAAACATACAAGGTAATCGGCCGGCCGGTCCTCAATTACGCCGCACCAATATGGTCAACTGAATGCAGTGGTACGCAGATGAGGAAACTTCAGACCTGTCAGAACACTGCACTCCGGACCACGACAGGATGTCTCTTGATGTCTCTCATCGAACACCTACATAGTGCCACGCTTATGCTCCCAGTTAAGGAGCTTATTGAACTCCTTTCCAAGCAGTTCCTGATAGGATGTTTTCGTAGATATCACCCTTGCAGCCACCTGCTTTGAGCGGAACCGCCTCCCAGGAACATCAAGAGGTCTTTCCTTAACTACGTCGACGACATCGAACAGTACGCCGACCGGACTTTGGACGCAATTAACTTCCGACAGGTACTGAACGCCATTCACAGTGGGGCTATCAACACCTTCACCGACTCCCTTCCAGTGCATGGCATTCTTGGAGTCAAATCACCACCCATCGTAGACGAAGAGCTCGAGTTGTCGCGAGAAACGCGAGTGAACCTAGCGCAGCTTCGTTCTGGATACTACAACAGGTTAAACTCTTAATTGCCCTGAATAGACCCGACATATCCAATATACATATGTCCTGCGTGCAATGAGTCTCCGCATGACACTTGTCACCTTTTTGCATGCCCTACCAACCCCACTCATCAAACACCCCTCTCCCTTTGGTCCGACCCCGTCGAAACAGCACGTTTCCTGGTGAACGAGAGCAAGACGAAATATCTCCTGTCATCAAACAAACAGTGGTAACACGCGCGATCAGGCTCCCACGTCACTGTTACAATCATAACCTCGAAGTTGTAGATAATTTCGTCTATCTTGGAACCAGCATTAACAGCAACAACAATGTCAAACGCAGAATAACTCTGCCCAACAGGTGCTTCTTTGGACTGAGTAGGCAATTAACAAGTAAAGTCCTCTCTCTACGAACCAAGACCAAACTCTATAAGTCACTAATTATTCCCGTCCTACTATGTGGGGCAGAGGCATGGACGATGACAACATCTGATGAGTCGGTCTTTTGAGTTTTCGAGATAAAGGTTTTGCGAAAGATTTATGGTTCTTTGCGCACTGGCCCCGGCGAATATCGCATTCGAAGGAACAATGTGCGGTAGTATGAGATATACGACGAAATTGACATATGTAGTTCTCATCCGCACTTTTTTGCCAAGGAACACGTATACATACTTTCATTAAAATATCTTAAATATTACTCAAGTTATCGCTTGAACTTCAACTTTTCTCGTCATCCTGATCATTTGTATATACATATGTAACTCTATATCTATCTCGCTTAGATTTAGATGATACATACAATTATTAGATGAGCAAAACTATTATATTCATTAGCAACATGTTGCAAGTGTATAATATTACTCATTGACTGACGTACATACGAGGCTACTATATATATTCTGGCAATCTGACATTTCCATTGGAAAGTTTGACATTTTTTAGCATAACATCAATCAGAACGTTTTGTCATTTAATCGTGAATTGTTTTATTTACAGGGAATTAAAAAACTCATCTCGACCAAAAAATGGAATTAACTCGTGAACATTTTCGTGCGATCATTTTTCACAACTTTCGACGTGGATTATCACGACAAGAGTGCATCGATGAACTTAAATCTTTGTATGGCTATGAAGCACCATCCTATAGCACTGTGAAAAACTGGTACAACGAATTCAATCGTGGCCGACGCTCGCTCAAAGACGAATTCCGTGAAGGTCGTCCAAAAACAGCCGTTGTGCCAGAAAACATCGATGCCGTACGTGAACTGATAATACAAGACCGTCATGTAACATACCTCCAGATAGAGGCATGCCTATGCATTTCTCCCACCAGCATACATTCGATATTGCATGAACACCTGGCCGTAAAAAAGGTTTGTTCTCGTTGGATACCGCACAATTTGACAATCGCTCAAAAAAAGGCTCGTGTGGATTGGTGTAAAGAAATGCTGAAAAAATACGATCGCGGTGCTTCAAAAGACGTTTATAAGATCGTCACAGGTGACGAATCATGGATCTATGCGTATAAGCCCGAAAGAAAACAGCAATCGACAAAAAAAAAAAAAAATAAACAAAAACAAAAAAAAAATCGTTGATAAATATGCCTATTTACATTATTAGGCCAGAAATATATATAGCAACCTACGTATTCGGTTTAAACTTGTTAAAATAACGGTAAACATTATAAGCAATATATGCGAGTTGTGTAGTATTGGCTCGATTTTATCTCTTTTTTCTAATACTACATACAATTAACATGCCACCAGGATTTTATTAAGTCACCTTACATATGTACAATCATATGGAGTAAATTTTTGAAAATTATTAAGGTCATCCAGATCAACCTACCTTTTATGGTATTAAAACTTGAACTATTTTCAGCCGAATTTTCATTGGTGTTGCCAACCTTAAAAATAAAGATATAAATAGGTAATTAAACGGCTGGAAAATTTTAAACGAAAAAAATTATTCAATTCAGTTATTCCTCGCGAAATAGTAATATATAATTATTAAAATGAACATACGTTTTTATGCTGATATGCAGCCAGTCGGTCAAATCCATTTGAACTCCCTAAAATCAAGTAAGTCGAAGTTTATCAATTGAAGACAATGTAGTACCAATAATGGTAGAATATATATTTTTTTATCTCCTCATCTTACCTCTCAAATTGAGCGGTCTTTTCAGTTTCCTCAGGCGAGCTGGTGCTGATTCGAATATTTTATAGTTTGTGTGCAATTCATTAGAATACTCGAAATCAACACATAGCAACGTACGCCAATCAATAACAACCACTAGCTGCTCCTATTAAAAAACAATTAATAATACTCCTGTTATTGTTTTTAATTTGTTTTAGAATGCGAAAATATGAAACTATTACTTGTATCTATTATGCACAAACGAAATAAATGAAGGAATATTGGAAACCATTTTATATATTAATTTAATAAAATTAAAAAAGAAATTAAAATATTTAAAGAAAATTTGTCAAAATGCAAGATATCTTAGTTTTTACGGAAATTACAGCAGGTACGGACGGACAGACAGACAGTCACCAAATTTCAACTTAACTGATCATTTATATGTATGTATATACTTAAGCCTATATCTATCCGGATTATTTTAGGTGTTAAAAAACTACCGTTATCTGTAGAAAATCTCCTTTAACAACATGAATACCAATAAATATATAAATAACCACTGGACACCCTCCACTCTTACGTCTTGAGAAACGCATTAAAAAGTGCGCATTTTTGTAGGAAAATAAAACTCTATTAGTGCCAAAAATATCTTTTTGTAAAATTTATAAATTAATGATTTTTAAAGAACATTATACAACTGATAACGCTCTCCTAAGACTGTTATCTGCCTTTAATTTCATTGTCTGTATTGTTTGTTTTATCCAATCGCTCATGATCACAGCTACAAATAGGATGAGCAAAATATGTTTTATTAGAAGCCGGAAAAAAAGATTGTGCTTTTGAAAATTGGAGTAAAAGCTTTAAAAACACAGTAGTTAGTATTTAACGTCAGTGTTTAAATATTTTTTGGCAATCAACAAGTCTTTTCTTTATTCAATGATTCATTCAAGAGATCCCATTTTGACACCGTACGCGTAGGTTCACAAAAGTTTGCGACATTGAAAACAATCGGAATTCAATTTCACAAAAGAGTATAATGCGCATGCCACTAATCCGATTAAGCCTTAAAAGCTACAAGCATCAATAAATTAATTAAAAACTATGAAGCGACAAATTAGGAAAGGGTGCAAAGAAACACGATATGATCGAAATAAGGAAGGGCTAAGTTCGGGTGTAATCGAACATTTTATGCTTTTGCAACCTGCAAAGCTGAAGAATCGGACGGAATATTCGACGAAATTGTGAATGAATTAGAATCAAAGGTTATATTATAGGTCATAGTCTAATAACTAGATTTTACTTTCCATCAGCGATAGTTATATTAAAGTCATCCTCAATCCTTACACGGTATAAGGTCAAACGGAAATTTTAAAATCGTTTACTAGGTATATGGGAGGTAGGTGTATTATTGACTCGATTTTGTTTATTTTTTGCATTACTTGCTATTATTAACAAAAACAGATGTTCTTTGAATATATGAAGGTAACTCACATACAATGAACAATATGTAAGGAGTAAAGTCAACTGAATGTTTGAAAATCCTGATATTAGGGCTAGGGCAAGTTTTCTGCCGATCTTATCCAAATTCGGCACATAGTTGCTGCGTTAGGAGAAAAATACGTTCACAAAATTCAAGTAAGATAATTCACAATTGGCTGATACAAAGGGTATAAAGCCAGCCGAAAGGTTGACCCGATTCAACTCATTTTCGATACACTGACATATTATTATCAGGAGAGGATGCTCTCCTATTTCCAATTATATACCTCACTTATTGACTGATATTTTCGGTAAAAGGTCAGCCATGGGCGGAGCGGTCAACATTTACAGTATGTGGCAGGTTGAATAGTTATAGTTCCACTTGGACAATTCTTAGTCATAAGGTGGCACGCTTAAAGGCAAAATTCGTCCAAACTTTTATTCTGATATATTGATTGCTTCTTGATTTGTAGATTTTGTGAGTGAATCAAAGGGAATTTAAAATTGTTTTATATGGAAAGTAGGCGTGGTTCTTATCTGATTTCCATTTTTGCACTGTGAATGTGAAAATAATCCTACATAGGGTGAAATCGGTAAAGTAGGTTCGGAGATATGTGATTTCACAATTTGGACACTGGTTCTTATAGAGCTCTATTGTATTATCGTTGATTTGAAATTTCATTGGCTTTTAGTAGTTTTTAACTAAACTGTTATACGAGGAATTATCCGATTCCACCTATCGTCACGCTGTCGCAAGAACTGTCAAAATGACTATTAAAATTTGGGCGCTATTGTTTGAATGTATACATAAACTCGTACATATACATACATAAAATCTATTAGGGGCGAGACGCATTCACTGTTTAAAAAATTTCAAGTCACAGGTGCCCCATTATTGCGATTTGTTATACTAAATAACAGTTATGTGAACTTTCGGCTTTGTTATGGCAATTTATATGTTTTCGATTAATGATGTTTTGTGGGCGTGCCAGTAGTCCAAGTTTCATTATAATATCGATATTTTACTTAAGTTACAGCTTGCGCAGGCAAACGGACAGACACTCACCAGGATTTTAACTCCTGATCATTTATATATGTATATAAGTATATAAATGTATGTATAAATAATCCTTTGTCTAACTTGTTAGGCGAACAAAACTATTATACTCTGTAGCAACATGTGTCAGGAGTATTAAAACAAACCCATAATTATACATATTTGGACTTCCACGAGCAAATGCATATAAATAGATAATGTTAAATATTGGAAATGAATAAAACAGCGATGAATAATTTTAATAATCTTCAAGAAGTGTAAAGAAATTTGCATAACTACGCTTTACTAAACGCTATCCCACTGCCAAACTGCTCATTATCTACTCGTATTTAGCTACTCTAGGTAGACAATACCGATTAGATTATGGAGGAGTTTAGCTGTTGAAATTCCCATACGAAATATTCAGTCAGCCGTCTTATTGGTACGCCTATTTATATTACACACACTTGTATTAAAACGTTTATGCTTTGAAAAGACGGAGTCACTGAGTGGAAGAAGAAAGGCAGTGCACAGTCAGAAATAATGATAATTTTTCTCATTTATAGAAGTTTTAGTTTAATTCGTTCCATTTTTAACTTATAATCCGTTTTTCATAGCCGAAAGAATTTCAGCTAGTTACTAATAATAAAGCAAAGAAGAGGGGTAGTCGAACATTATACTCACCATTTTTTTATACTCTCGTAACAATGAGTATTAAGTTTTGTTCACATAACGGTTGTTTGTAAGTCCTAAAACTAAAGAGTCAGATATAGGGTTCTATATACCAAAGTGATCAGGGCGACGAGTAGAGTCGAAATCCGGATGTCTGTCTGTCCGTCCCGTCTGTCCGTCCGTGCAAGCTCGTAATATTGAGTAAAAATTAAGATATCATGATGAAACTTGGTACACGTATTCCTTGGCTCCATAAGAAGGTTAAGTTCGAAGATGGGCAAAATCGGCCAACTGCCACGCCCATAAAATGGCGGAAACAGAAAACCTATAAAGTGTCATACTAAGCCATAAATAAAAATATTAAAGTGAAATTTGGCACAAAGGATCGCATTAGGGAGGGGCATATTTGGACGCAATTTTTTTGGAAAAGTGGGCGTGGCCCCGCCCCCTACTAAGTTTTTTGTACATGTCTCGGAAACTACTATAGCTATGTCAACCAAACTCTACAGAGTTGTTTTCTTCAGACATTTCCATATACAGTTCAAAAATGGAAGAAATCGCCCACCTCCCGTACAAAGGTTATGTTGAAAATCACAAAAAGTGCGTTAACCGACTAACAAAAAACGTCAGAAACACTAAATTTTACGGAAGAAATTGCAGAAGGAAGCTGCACCCAGGCTTTTTTTAAAAATTGAAAATGGGCGTGGCCTCGCCCACTTATGGACCAAAAACCATATCTCAGGAACTACTGACCGATTTCAATGAAATTCGGTATATAATATTTTCTTAACACCCTGATGACATGTACGAAATATGGGTGAAATCGGTTCACAACCACGCCTTCTTCCAATATAACGCTATTTTGAATTCCATCTGATGCCTTTTCTGTATAATACGAGTATAAACATTAGGAACCAATGATGATAGCGGAATAAAACTTTACAAAAATACGGTATTTGAAAAATACATATGTAAATGACGTATAATGAAATATCGATTATCACTTTATCGTGCGAGAGTATAAAATGTTTGGTGACACCCGAACTTAGGTCTTCCTTACTTGTTTTCAAATTATTTTATTGTAATGAAATATGTCTCTCACTTACCAATATATGTGTTATATAAACATTATCGAGAATGATGTAAATTACACTACTCAACAAAATTATCATCAAAAAGTATGAAAGGGCTAAGTTCGGGCGCAACCGAACATTTTGTACTCTTGCAACTGGCAAAAATCAACGCCGTGCAAATAAATTAAGATGTAAAAAGTCAACCAGAGGAACGGAAGCTAACCAATTTTAAATATACAGATTCTCTATATAACTCATACACTGGCTGACATATTCGACAAAACGTTTGTAATGACGATAGTCATTATACTTATATAAGATTTGGAGTAGTATCGACCCGATTTTATCTATTAATTATTATCTTGCGACATACCAAAAAATGTTATGTTATATGGAGCAAATTCAGCCGGATGTTTGAAAGTCCTGGAAATAGTTATATGGGGGGTAGGGTCAAGATAACTCGAATATTGGCCAGTATATCCAACATAAAATCAGCTGGGAAGTTATGCTCTCTGAATTTCAATTGTATATCTCCCACATTGACCGATATTTGCGATCAAAAGTCAGATACTGGGGTCCAAATATTCGGTAACTAGGGGCTTGAACAGTTTTGTTTTGATTTGAAAAATTTTTGTTCATAAGGTGACATACTTTAAGGGAATTATTAGTGCAAAGTTTAAGCCCGTTATATTAACTGCTTCCTGATTTGAGCACTGGAATATGAGGAGAACGTACCAAGTTTAGCCGAAATCGGTAATTCGGGTCCCGAGATATGTGATTTCATCAAAAAGTGGGCGGTGCCACCAATCCAATTTTCACACTGGCTCCCTTAAAGCCTTCTCATATCATCTCGGCTGTAAAATTAAAAGTCTCTGACGTCATTAGTTATTGATTTATTGCGCTTTTAGTAATTTTGAACAGTACCGTTGTATCGGAGTGAGCGGAGTTATCATCCGATTTCAATTATTGTCACAGAGTCTGTAGGAGTTCTTTTAATATTTGCGGCCAGGAAATTTGGTTCTTGTACCTTTAGTAGTTTAGTAGGCATATACATTAAACTTTTTAGAAGACGAGGCCACGCCCATTCTTTCAACATTTTTTTAATTTAGTGCTTTGTTTTGACACTTCATAGGCTTTCGGTTAATGGCGATTTGTGGGTGTGGCAGTGATGCGATTACCTTGTGTTAAGAAACCCACATACTAAGTTTCATTGCGATATCTCAATTTTTAATCAAGTTACAGCTTGCATGCGAAGAAAATCCACAAATTATTCCAATTACACAGTACAACAGCTAATTTGGGTGGTGAGAAATTCCAAGTCAGGGTGATGGTACTAGGTCAGTATAGTAAAACCCTCAAAGTGTTTGGCGTTCGTATGTGTCAGTTTTTTTTTATGACCCTTTTAAATTTTAATTTAAGATTATAGAAGACCTCTTATAGATGATTTAGCTCTGCTATTTCTATTCTCCACCAATAGACTGAGTAAGTCACATAATAGGGAGTCTCCTTGTCTGAAACCTCACTTGTTATCGAATGGCTCAGAGAGGTTCTTCCCGAACTGCCTCAACGTCAACTTACACAGCCATATTAGCTTTGTAGGGAATCTGAGTTCAGACATAGTCTTTTACACATTACGCTCGATATGACCTTTTATGCGATATTAAGGAGGCTCATTTCACGGTAATTGGCGCAGATTGTGGGGTCGCCCTTTTTGTGGATTGGGCAGAGTACACATAGTTCTTCTCCGCCGTATTTGAATAGCTCGGTTGGTAATCCATAGGCCCCTGCCGCTTTGTTATTTTTCAAGCGGGTAGTTAATACTCGAGCTTCATTATGGTCGGACAATGGAATATCTATTCCATCGTCATTGATTGGGGAATCGGT
Organism: Bactrocera neohumeralis; assembly: GCF_024586455.1. NCBI lineage: Eukaryota > Metazoa > Arthropoda > Insecta > Diptera > Tephritidae > Bactrocera > Bactrocera neohumeralis. The sequence continues at coordinate 54,516,220 of NC_065923.1, forward strand.
TCGCCATCTCACGATAACCAATAATCAGACGAAACAATAGTTTTTTCCAGTGCAGCTTTGTGATCTTTGAGTTACATACTTACATACATTCACATACATATGTACATATTATATGCTATATGCATACATATCCATATATGAAAAGTATATAAGTATACGAGTTAAAATTTGCATATATTTATCAACCTCTTTCGATTTTATTGGTTTTTTATTTATGCTTTATCATTTAAATACAATGTGTATTCTCTTTTCCGCTTAGGCCCTTTCAAAATTATTTGTTCCGAGTGCACATAAAAATTAATCTGGACATTAAAACAAAAGTAAATCAAGGATTAGTGTCAAAAATCTAGATTTTATTATACGCCCTTTTATTCTACACTACCGTTGACTGCATTGTCTGGGACCAAAGTTGTTTGTTGGTGCCCTACTTGAGTTAATATTGTAATATTGTGTGGTCATCATTTGAAAGCAGTGATTTGAATAATTGTCAAATATTGCTCACCGAGAAGAAAAGAATCGGAGTGGAGAAAAGTAAATAAGAGCACCAGCACACTTCTTCTTGTATATCAGCAGCGCTTCATTAAAAGCTTGAAAACAAATTGAGAGCGTCAATTAAAGTTCAAATGCGTAATATGTTGCTAAAACTAATTTTGACAGTTTGTGAATTGTATGTCTACAAAAGTAGGATATGCGAACAAATAATTAGCGCTGCACCAGGTTAACAAAAACACACACATACATTTTCACTTAGTTGTGAGTGAGGTAAGTTCTTGCTAATAAAAATACTGCATATGAATTTGCTTTAAGCTCAACGCCCTCAAGCATTCCAAGCACAGCAGGGATCCCCTTTCTGCTGGCTGCCGCTGGGTATAATGTTGGCACCACGAAAGAAATCAGAACAGTGTTAAATTAAAGTAGCAGGCAGTTACTGATTTTATATTCGTAACATCCATATGTGTTTTTATTGTTTTGAGTTCTCTTACCCACTTAACTTTCTTTTAATAAACTCTAAGGCTTAAACTCTTGTGTCTGTTTTCTGATTTGGCATTTAAAAATTTGGCATAATTGTTTTAGACTTTGCTTGTTATTTAATGTTTTTATTCTCTTGCAACATGTTCCTACAGAGGATAATGGTTTGTTCGTCATCTAAATAGATATGAAGTTACGTATGGTATGTATAAATGATCAGGATGACGAGACGAGTTGAATTTCGGGTGATTGAAATTTAGAAATCTAGAAATTTTTAAAATTGGGCCCGTCCCCGCCCTCTTATAAGTTTATTGTATATAATAATGTATGTATGTATCTCCGAAACTATTCAACCTATAATAAAAAAATTCCCTCAAGGCACATATTTTTGGCTTCCCTACACACTCTCTGAAAATGGCTGAATTTGGATTGGAACCCCGCCCACTTCTTATATCACGGTTGTTTTAAAAACTACTAAATGTGCGATAAATCTATAAACAAATCCGCCAGATACATAAAAAAAGTATACACCCGAGTTGGTACAGGATGGCTTCATAGGAGCCAATGTCAAGTGTGAACGATAGAAACCGCCCACATTTAATATAACACATTTTTAAATTCCATCTCATTCTTCACTTTTCAGTATACAAAGTAATGGCAAAAATATTATCTCTAGCTCCCATATTCCTAATATCAGATTTTCAAACTTTCGGTTGACTTTATTTAAATTGTAATACAAAAAGCCCAGACCTTTATCAGTCCTCAACATACAGTGCCCAATGACTTCCGACTGCTACCTGACTATAAAATGATTAGTTAAAAGTTATGTGTCTCGGCGCTGAATAAGAATGAAATTGATGTAGACCTTGGTACAAACCATACATTCCTCAAACTGATGTTAACTAATACGAAAAGCTTCCTCAGGATCGGGAAGGACCTCTTCAAGCCGTTGGATACCAAACGAGGTTTTAGACAAGTAGAGGCTTCTTCAATATATTGCTGGAGAAAATACTAAATAGAGAAACGAGGTACCATCTTCTATAGGAGTGTACCATACAGCTGCTGGCGTACGCCGATGATATTGATATCATTAGCCTTAACAACCGCGTTAATTCTGCTTTCTCCAGAGTAGATAAGGAAGCGAAGCAAATGTGTCTGGTAGTGAACGAGGGCAAGACGAAATATCTCCTGCCATCAACCAAACACGTTACTGTTGACAGTCATAATTTTGAAGTTGTAGATAATTTCGTCTATCTTGGAACCAGCGTAAATATCATCAACAATGTCAGCCTAGAAATCCAACACAGAATAACTCTTGCCAACAGGTGCTACTTTGGACTGAGTAGGCAATTGAGAAGTAAAGTTCTCTCTCGACGAACAAAAACCAAATTCTATAAGTCACTCATTATTCCCGTTCTGCTATATGACAACATCTGATGAGTCGGCCTTAGGAGTTTTCGAGAGACAGGTTCTCCGAAAGATTTATGGTCCTTTGCGCATTGGCCACGGCGAATATCGGATTCGATGGAACAATGAGCTGTATGAGATATACGACGACATTGACATAGCTCAGCGAATAAAGAGACAGCGGTTGCACTGGCTAGGTCATGTCGGTCGAATGGATGAAAACACTGCAGCTCTGAGAGTGTTTTACGCAGAACTCGCCGTGGGAAGCAGATGAAGAGGAAGACCTCCATTCCATTGGACAGACCAGGAGGAGAAGGACCTGGCTTCGCTTGGAATTTCCAATTGGTGCCAAGCAGCGAAAAGGAAGAACGACTGGCGCGCTGAAGAAGAAGAAGAACGGGACGGGACGTTAAATATAGTTATAGAACTAATTTAGTCTTTAATCTATAACATACTTATGTTTAAAGGATACAAATTGGATTGTAATCCATTCACAATTTCGCGGAACACTGAGTGTTGAATTATTTGGTAAACTTTTTGTTTAATATTAAGTTTTGCCAACACCTATAGGTAATTTCCAGATTTTATCCTTGCAAGTTGCAAGAGCTCAATATATTCGTTAACATCCGAACTTACTTTCTCACTTGTTTACTTATTTCGGTTACTTCGGACTTTTTTGGTACATTCAATTAGTGCCAGTAAAAGTTCTGTACGATTAGCTAAGGACTTAATGTATGTAAGTTGATATTAATATACAAGCAGTTTAATTAAAATTTAGATATAATATTTTTTGAATAGACACATTATAATTTACAATGCTTACATTGAATTCATTAAAAATATTTGGTTTCATTTGTAATTTAATTTGCATAAAAACTAGAAACTCATAATCATATTTATAAATACCTTTAGGTATAAGTAAACGATTTTTAAAAATTGCTTTGTATTAGTGTATATGTACATGTACATATATATACATACATACATACATATGTGTATGCATACATACTACTATGAGTATTTGGCTTAGCATGAACGTTATCAACAAATAATATACAGGTAAATCGCCATAACTTTGGAATCCCGTGGTGCCCATTACTCTTCATTATATTCTCTTTATTGTCGGAATTTTAAGTTTGTTGTTTAAGATTTCTGGCCTTTTGTAGCGAAAATGCAATTTGACACCTCATCAAATATCTGCGCACACAAAAGCTCTTCAGCTTAGCACAATTAAGCAAAATGATTTTTTAATAAATCTCTTTTATGTAAACAATGCTATTTATAGTTTAGTATAGTTTTTTAATAAACTATGCTATTAATCGAATTCATACCTTATACACAAGTTAACATTCAAACTTCGGGTGCATTGGTACGTATGAAACCGCTAAACCCGACCGTTTTCGACCAAGACTAAGTCTAAGTTTTTTAATTTTCTTTTCAATTCTTCATTCTTCTGGTATGTTCCTACAAAAAAAGGTTTGTCGATTTTTCAAAATAGATAGACATCTTTTGAACCATAGATGCCTTCCCTAATGCAATTCGTTGTACTAAATAACAGCCTTGTATCTTATTGCGAAGCTTGGTCATGGCACTTTCTAAGTTTTTTTTCTGCAATACCAACCTTCCTTGGGTGACAAGACCGTTAGGTGAACAAAACTATTGTATTCTGTAGCAACATGATGAAGAGTATAGTATGACAAGAAAAACGTAACTTCCGCTGCACTGAAGCTAAACTACTATTCCTTATAGCCTATTTTTGTCAGATAGAAAAGTTACATATTAAATATTAACAACCACAACCGACTTTACTTGTCATCGTCTGCAGCCATCATTCAGCTTCTAATTGTCTATAGATTTATTTAGCTTGGTACCAAGCGGTTTTTGTAACATGTTTAGTCCTTAGGTAATCGAAGCATTAACAGTCAGACTCGGCCGATTCCACTATTTTAGAGATATTGTCGCGGTCTTCCAGAGCGTGGTATCATTTTGACATCAAAATTACCCGAACGGAATCGACAAAACCAAAATGGCGCTTGATCGGTTATTACGGTATTAGAAATGTAAGAATTATTCATATTTTCAGCCGGCTGACTTGCGTTTTCGCCATTTTTGAAGGAAAACTATAAAATAAGTGGTATTTTCTCTTTGCTGGTGTTGCTCTTTAACGCATGCTAAAACAAGCAATCGCGGTCTGAAAGGTTTTTTAGTAAAAAATCTTACCTTTCCAATGTCTTATAGCGTAATTGAAATTCATTCAATGCAGGATGCAGATTACTAAACATTTTATCTGAAAACAATGCGATTTTTAGAAAACATTTTAATCTCCTCCGAAAAGGAGGACTTGCTTAGGATAATGCAAACTGTGCAATGATTTATGCGTGTGATAAGCATATAAATGATTGCAGCTATTGCAGTTTGATTAGGAATGATGATTTCTCATTACTTTGGATATTTTGAGGTTGCAACGTGCTTGTTAGACAAATTGAAAGATCTTGCCTCTTCTTCAAAGCTTCAAGCAGAAGAGATTATTTAATTACTTTATTCCAACTTGATTATTTTGATAACTACAACATGGCGGATATTTTAAATGTGGTCTTGACAAATGTAAATATTGGCTAAATATTGACAGAGTCCCATGGGACTTCTAAACAATTAACAGCAGTCCCATGCTAAAAGATCAAAACTTATTAATACTATTGATAATATAAAGTCACATTCAAACGAAAGATAATACAATATTAATTACCAGCACATAAAAAACTTAGGCCAGATTTTGCCACAAAACAAATTAATATAAATGATACAAGAAAATAATGATGCTGCACTCCAAGCCAGAGTGTGCATCTCACAACAGACAGAAAAAAATCCCCTTGGAAATGTCAAAATGGCATTTTTGTCTGTCGCTATCCATTTGATTGTTTATTTTTAGATTTTGTGAATATTTGAAGTATTAATTATAATGTGATTCTTCATTAGAACTGACGCAGGCCATAAAAAATAATTACTTTTTGATACTGGAGAGGTACGTAGGGTATCATTGATGCCGAACTTTGACCACTTTTTGTGGTGAGTATCCCACCGAAGAGTTTGTGATGTGAATAAGGGGTGGACGACGCAAAGCCCGCACTTCTTGATTGTGAGCGGTTACGTTTTTTTGGCTCTGTGTATATCGAAATCATGATGATGCAAGTATGTAAGTAAATGAATGCTAATTGTACACAAAATTCAACAGCATAGTGTATTCGCTAATTGTAATTAATGATTATGTAACAGGAATACAGCCAAATCCAAAAATAGCTTTATTGTAAAAATGTAAAAAATACTTAAATATACATACATACATACATACATATGTGTATTATTCGTATGTTGAAAAGAAACTGCTGTTTCTATCACCAATACTTTCATATTTGTTATGTCAGTCGTGAAGTTTAATTTAGTTATTATGTAATTGACCATCATTATAATTATTGTTAAAAAAAGAGACCCACGACTTACTATATTTATGATATATATATATACTAGTGGATCCGGCCATGCGTTGCTGTGGTATACATTTTATACTATTATTCATATAATAAACTAATCAATACCGTAAAATTTACAAATAAAAGTGAAAACGTTTTTTCTGTCCAGTTAAAAGAGTTGTCCGCTTAATATGTAGGGCGTCCATTTAATAGAGCTTTCACTGTATTTCTTATTTTTGAATTAGTTTTACTATCCTATCTCCTAAGTTGGTCCAAACTGGACACAGTGTGCTAAATTTTACTAAAATCGGTTCAGTAGTTTAGGAGGCCATTGCGAACAAACGTGACACGTACTTTTTATATATTGAAAATAGTAGTTTTCAGTTATAATAATTTTCAAATAAAAGCATATTTTATTTTTATATAGGCATTATACGATTATGAAATATCCATGAATTGGAGGAAGACGTACGCAGAGCTATTGAGAGAAGCTAGCATGGAATATAGTGATGAAATTCATTGTATTTTAATTTGGGAAAATCAGTATTCGCTTATAATTGCTGACCCACACAATGCACAATTGGTTTAACATTGTTCTCTCATTAAAAACAATAATCTGTATTTTCGAATACATATGAACATATACTCTTATTCGAATTGAAAAATAATAGAAATGGCGGACTATTCTTACAGAACCATAGAAATCACGAGCTGGAAATAAGTTTAACTACTGTCCCACGCCCATATACATTGTATTATTTTGTATGGCACATACCTTAATATGGTAAACACGGCGGCAACACTGTAGGTTGAAAAATTCGATTTTTACAGCGGGTTAAAAAGTAATTTTTGTAATTTTTCTTAAAAATTTAAGACGCTCGATGCTTGATACTTGTAAAAGTTAATGGAAGTATTACTACTATTAAATTAATTTTAGAATTTGAGTGAGAATAGACGTAAAGTTGTCCTTTTATTTAGGGATACCGCGACGTTATTCACAGATATACAATACATACCAAGAAGTTATATATACCTGTATGTAGAGAACCACCGTGAAATGATAAACTCAGTGGCGTAGCTAGGCAGGGGCGAAGGGGTCCGTCGCCCCGGGCGCAACGTTTTGGGGGCGGCAAAACGATCTTCGCTGTTTTTTTAATATTCATAAAAATACTTCAACCAATTTTTTTTATAAAATTTATTATAAAAGATAAAAAGTTGTACACTCACAATGTAATAATCTGAATAAAAATGAAAAATATTAATTTTTACTCGAATACTCTTCAGTCTTTGAATTTGTCTTATATCTTTTGGCTTATATCTTTCTTAAAAATAGTGATAGAACATTAAGATGCACTTTTCTAGCTTTGATCGCTGCAAAATCACATATCATATCATTCTAATTAAAAGTTTCATATTCTATTGGGAGATGGTCGATCTCAAGTAAGATTTGATCAATTTAAGTTTGCTAACAGATCTTTCACAAGATGCAACTGATAAGGCTTCAAGTCCCATTGAAGAAATGTATAATAAGGCGAAAATCCAATTTGTTCTTCGTTTTTCTTTGCTCTCTTTAATAAAAGTAGGACGTCTCGGATGTCACTGTTGTCACAAGTTGCTGGCATTTTTCTTTAATTTCGGCGAGTTTGTCATTATATGAGTCTCCGGTTAGTTCTATAATTTGTTCAAAATCACAAAGAAACCCGTAACGATCATTAAGCTTTTCGAAATTTGTGAAACGGGTGGATATTTCCATTGATAGTTGGTTGATGGGTGTTTTCTATGGCTTTGAACAAGATGTCTTGTAAATTTACTATCAATTTCCTCAAAAACCGTGTTGTAAGAATTTTGGAACTTCAGAATTTTCGTGGCTTCTAGTTCCTAAATTTTATATACTTAATATCGAAGATATTTTGTAAAAATTCACTTTTGTTCGAACCACCTCATGAAACTTGTAGGTAGGTAGATAAATGGGGACGGCAGAACATGCTTGGACCCGGGCGCCCGAAGTTGTAGCTACGCCACTGGATAAACTATTTTGGTTGTCATTTCCAAAGAAGGGAATCGAACTAATCTTTTCCAAACACCTCAGCTTTTTTACTGAATTCACTGAATACACTTATTCTAAACCGCGACAAATGGCCTAAACCATAAAGTTTGACATAAATCAAGAATATAATATGTGATAGCTTTCATCTAAAAATAGTCGAAATGGTTTCCGCTAGGCCCCTTTTATCCCAGTAAACCGGTAAATATATGATATATGATGATGAAATTGACTGGGAATGCTTTTTGGAGCATACTACACTTTAGTGTAATGCTAAAAAAACATGGTTTTAACTGCTAATTCATATCTACAACATTTCAAGAGAAATACTATATACATATGAACCAAGTTTATTTGAAATGTGAGCCTTTGTGCATTTTTGTGGTTAACTCCAAGTACTTTTAAATTGAGTTATAACATTTTTCAAGACTTTCATTTGCGTAAACTCTTTCAGATCGGATTTCCAACTACGTTATGAAATTTCATTTTAGAGAGCAAATATTTATACATATCTGTATTTGTAACGTTAGAAATTTCTTGAAAAAATTGCCTCATGATTGCGAATGACATTATATAAAACTTAATAAACTTGCTATAGATTGCTTTGAAATGCAGTTCTTCTAAGTGTCAATACTTCAATACCACACACAGATGAAAAGGGTGCTTTTAATGGCGGTATGATTAAAAGTTTTCTGATTTTTTAAGCTTTGACATAAATTGACGTTTCACACATGCCATAAATCAATCTACATATATGCATGTAAGTACGTAACTATATCTAAATATATATGTATATATATATACAAACGTATGAACATATCTATGCAATTACAATACTTGATAGAGCGTACAACAAAACAAATGACAATTAAAACGACGTTCTGAAAACATAAAATGTCAGTCAATTGAAATAGCGTACAGAAAGCCTTTTTGTTATTATGAACCAAATTGATTAAGTCACGTAAATATCCACACACCTATGCACGTTCTAATAGCTTAACGACAAATATGCTGAATTCGGATCAATTATACTCGCCTTTAAGCTTCAAGCACGTTTCAGTGTGTTTTTTTTTCGAAAAACATTTGGACCATCGAATATTTACATTTGAATGTAATGTATGTTCAATTGAAAAGTCCCCGGCCTGAAGGGCGGTACTCAAATTAAGCCAATTAGATTTTTAGTTTAGTTTTGATATCTGCCGAATCTTTAGTTTTTGAAATACTACATTTAAAATGAATCAACTTTTGTTATTGTAAAAAAATGGATAAAAGGCGAATTAATAAAATAATGCATTTAGAAGAGAAAATTAAGGTGGAAGCGAAAATTTGACCTGATGAAAAGTTTTTGGACACTGCCCAAGCAAAATCAACCGTTAAGAATTGGTATGCTAAGTTTAGACGAGGTGAAATGGGCACTGAAAAGAAGAGTTTGATACTGACCTAAACATCAAAAAGTCCACAAAATTATTTTGAATAACGGTAAAGTGAAGTTGTTCAAGATAGCAGGCTCTCTAAGGAACGTGTACATCATATCATTCACGAAAATTTAGGTATGGGAAAGTTCTGTGCAAAGTGGGTGCCGCTCGAGCTCATTTTTGACCAAAACTGACGAGTTGATAATGTGGAGCAGTGTGATCTTCAAGTGTAATAAACCCGAGTATATGCATCGATATGTGATAATTGATGAAACATGGCTCTATCATTTCCCTCCGAAGACCAATCGAAAATCATCCGAGTGGACTGCACACGATGCATCAGCTTCAAAGCGTGTAAAAACAGTCGGCTGGAAAGGTTACGGCGTCTGTTTTTTGGAACGCGCATTGAAATTTTATTGACTTCCTTGAAAAGGGAATAATTATCAACAGCCCCTATTACATAGCGTTAATAAACCGTTTAAAGAACGAAATCGCCAAAAAATTGCTCCATTAAAAGAACAAGAAAGTCTTCTTTCACAGAGACAATGCATCGGGTCACAAGTCAGTGAAAACGATGTCAAAAATCCATAAATTCGGCTTCGAGTTGTTGAATATAAAGTTCTCAGATCACAAAAGAATGTTCGCTGGGAAGGAATTTTCGTCGAATGAAGCGGTGATTGTCAAAACTGACGATTTTGAAGCAAGGATAAATAGTACTACATTATATTAAATAAAAAAATAAGCAGAACAAGTAAGAAACGACAAAGTTCGGATGCAACTGAACATCTTCCCTGGGTTCATTAAAGTACCTCACATACAAGCACCAATCATATGGAACAAAGTCAGCTGGATGTTCGAAAATCCTAGTAATACTTATTATCGCCCAATTGTATCTATTTTACACCCAAAGATATATTTTTATGAGTAAAACGTTTTCTGTAATTTTCACTAAGATAACCCGAATATTGGCAGATATATCCAGCATGAAGTCACCTGAAAGTTATTCTCTCTGAATTTCAATTGCGTATCTCCCGCATTAACCGATATTTTCGATCAAAGTCAACTATAGATACTGGGGTCCAAATATTCAGGCTATGGGCTTGAAAAGTTTTGTTTTGATATGAACAATTTTTGGTCATAAGGCGGCATACTCTAAAGGAATTATTAGTGCAAATTTGAAGCCCGTTATATTAATTGCCTCCTGATTTGTGTATTGGAAATTGTGTTATATGGGAAGTAGGCGTGATCCGATTTCGTTTTCACACTGTGATGTAGGAATATGAGAAAAATGTCACGTACTAAGTTTATTCGAAAACGGTTGGTCGGGTCCCGAGATATGGGATTTCACAAAAAGTGGGCGGTGCCACGCCCATCGTCCTATTTTCACTCATTTCCATCTCCGATATAATATTTAATGTCTTTGGTGTATTTAGTTATGTATTTATTGCACTTTTAGTAGTGCCTTTATATGGGGAGCGAGTGAGTTATCTTCGGATTTCATCCATTTTTACACTATCGGTAGGAGTTTTTATAATATTTGCGCTCAGCAAATTTGGTTGTTGTAGCTTTAGTAGTTTAGTATTAAACTTATTAGTTGGCGGGGCCACTCCTGTTTTTTCAAAATTTTTTGACCACAAATGCCCTTTATTACGGCGATCCCCTGTACCAAATTACAGTTTTATATCTTAATTAACGTGCACCTTATTGGTTTTCGGTTAATGGCAATTTGTCGGCGGGGCAGTGGTCCGATTACGCTCATCTACGAACTCGTAATTTTTTTGTACTAAGAAGTCCTGAATAAAACTATTACATTCTGTAGCAACAGGTTGCAAGAGTATAAAAAGATTGTTATGCCATGGTAGGCCGGGGACTTTTCAGTTGACCTGTTACACTTTTGCATATTCTAAGCTGTAAGCGTGCTCACGCGAGTAGTTGTTACAACACAAGTGACAACGAACGCTTGTTTCGAACAAAGGAAGTCAATCGAATTAAGTCCGGTTTTCTGGCTTGTTTGCAACGATACATAATTACCAGTCATGGAAAGTAAAAGACAAAACGACTTGATACTTTGGATCTTCTGACTTGAACTTCGAAACGGTATCACATCCAATTTCTTACACTCCTTTTGCAGCTTTCGTATGTATTGGATTCATTCAAACGGCTGTCAGCTGTCACATAAAGCTTTTTAGACTTTTGACAGTTAACAAAGCAGTTAGCATTTTGGGCTACTGACTTGCAATAAATACTACAAAATTTTCAGCTTCTTGTAGAGCTTAATGCAATTTTTAAAACATCAGTTCCGCATTGATCTCTAAAATGCACCTCAGTTAGTGTTAATTAAAAAGGCTTCTTTATTTTTGACAGCGCTGCGGGAGGTGATTCTTGATTTGGGCTTTTATGTCGCAAATCTATACTTATACATACCATATATAGTATTATTATTTATTTAAATGCACATCTACCAAGCTGTAGCTCTCTAAAGCAGACATGTTTGTGTGTTTGAAAGAGTGTTCATTTTATTGTATGATAACATTCGATCTTCAGTTTCAAGTTTAGTTACAAAATTACCGCAAAATGTTTAACAAATAGAGAGTATAATAAAAAATCGGGTGTAACCGAACTTTTATCACTCTCGCATTGTGCAATGATAAGCTTAAAGGATAGTTTAGTTATCATATTTTGCTTTGCCTCTGCGATATTTACAATTAAACCAACCTAATTAACTCAAATGTGATAAAGTAAACTCAACCAAATAGTAAAAAAGAGACCTGGGATAGTTCGTGGACCGATTTCACATATCTTAGACAGATATCTTAAGTATGGATCGATATTTGTACAAAACCGACTGGACGTTCAAAATTCCTATACTAGGGTAGTTGTGATCCCATTTTACCCGTTTTCGATATTAGGACATTCAGATTTTCAATAAGAATGGGAGTGGTAAAACGCACTAATTTTTATGGAAATTCAAATGTTTTTTCTTCAATGTGAAGTAGAATCGAATTCGAAGAAACCAGTTTTCGAATACTTCTTTCACTAAATCAATTTCAATATTGACTTCTAAAGCTTGAGCAGAGTATGGTTTATTCCTAAAGACCAAAGACTTCAAATATCCCTACAAGAAGTAGTCTAATGGTGTTAAATCACAACTTCTTGAAATAATCGCATCTCCAAACTTTTCTCGCAATAATTCGGTTGTTGCACGTGCTGTGTGGCACGTATCCTCGGTATGTTGGAACCAGATGTTGTCAAGATCAATTGTTCTTTCAATTGTGGCCATAAAAAGTTGGTAATCATCGATTTATACCACTCTCAATTAACGGAAACGGTGTCACTAGCTTCATTTCGAAAGAAGTACGGGCAGATGATTCCACCAAACCAAAAACCACACCAAATTGTCAATTTAGGTAATGGTTGTTCATAAATAATTTGTGGAAATTCTTCGAATCAGAATTAATATTTGATATTGATATCATCGGCCTCAACACCCGCGCCGTTAGTTCTCCTTTCTCCAGACTGGACTCGGAAGCAAAGCAAATGGGTCTGGTAGTGAACGAGGGCAAGACGAAATATCTCCTGTCATCACACAAACAGTCTTTGTACTCGCGACTTGGCTCCCACGTCACTGTTGACAGTCATAACTTTGAAGTTGTAGATAGTTTCGTATATTTGTGAACCAGCGTTAGCACCACCAACAATGCCAGCCTGGAAATACAACGCAGGATCGCTCTTGCCAACAGGTGCTACTTCGGACTGAGTAGGCAATTGAAAAGTAAAGTCCTCTCTCGACGAAAAAAGCCAAACTCTATAAGTCGCTCATAATTCCCGTCCTGCTATACGGTGCAGAGGCTTGGACGATGACATCAACTGATGAGTTGACGTTGAGAGTTTTCGAGAGAAAAGTTCTGCGAAAGATTTATGGTCCTTTGCGCATTGGCCACGGTGAATATCGCATTCGATGGAGCAATGAGGTGTATGAGATATACGACGACATTGACATACATAGTTCAGCGAATTAAAAGACAGCGACTACGCAGGTCGAGAAGGACCTCGGCTATAATCGCGTAAGCGGTGTCTACGCTAGTAAAGAAGAAGAAGAATTGATATTTTTCCCAGGTTGTGCATTAAACAGTGCCAATTCGTGAGAACATCTTGGAATCGGCAAATCGCGCTCTTCAGCAACACTTGCCTGAACGGCAGCAATATTTGCATTTCTTTGAGCAGTTCTTTGACCTTTTGGCACTTGGACACTTATGTGACGAATAGCGGGGACAGGTGGACGATTATTAGACCATAATAAGGTAAAATCGCACTAATAGTGGCAATTTTGATAATAATATAGAATAATTTGTAAACTAGTTCTTGCGTTTATCTTTACTGATGAAATTGCAATGAATAATATGAAAAATGGGCATATTAAAAATGGACAAAACGACACTTAGAAATCATATAACTGATATATGTACATATAGTATGTACATACTACTGTATGTATATGGCATAAAGACAGCAGGAAGTTTGAAAATCTTTATTTTAAGTATATGGAACCACGACACATTACTTCAAAGACGTTCTCTAAATTATACATTGTACTATTGTATTATGCTCTGTAGTCACATGTTGCAAGAGCATACAAATTTCAACGAGTCAAATAATTAATATGAAATACTATAATTGTCAACGTAATGTCGAGATAAATATACTGAAATGGCAACCCACTATAGTCAAATAAGTTGTTTTGCCAGAAGTCTATGGATGTGTACTCAAGAATAAAGCTACATACTTCATCATCTATTAATTCTGAAAAAACAGGAATCGCTACGAATGCGTTTGTTTGCCTGCTTCTAATTAACGCCACCGATCTATTCGCTAACATGAGTAATCTGTGAAGCATATGAACATAGGAGCATGCGAATGCGCTACGTTTCCACATTTTAAAAGCACTTAACTAGAAAATCCGCCCATTAAATCAAATCATAACCAATTAACATTTCCATGCAGAGATTAATTTCAATGGAATTTTCTAAGCGTTCGAGGGAATATTTTTTCCACATAGCTCACAAGGATAGCATACCTTAGCTTTGCTTTCATTGCGGGTTATGGACTAGGTTGCAAATGAAGCTGTGCAAAATTTCACGCCACTTGAGTTTTCAGTCGTTGGAAAAATTCTTGCATAAAAAAAAACACAGAAAACAACAGAATGAAAAAAAAAACTACGAAAGGATTTTTCTATGGCAATCAGCAGTCGAATACAAACAAACTGGTACAATATGTACATTTAAGAAAATAAAATTCGTAACTTTTATATAAAAAATATTTATTTAAATTTACGGCATACATAGTCAATAAATTAGGAAGAAAGGAATCAAAAAGAATTATGGTTCGCTTAACCGTCAGGTCAATGACCGGGTACCCGGGTATCCATTTCAATCTACATGCCAATTTTTCTTAACTCCGCCTCAAAAAAATTTTTTGTCCGCCTGGATCCCCAAAATTAAAGTTATTTGACACCCATTTTCCGTCAAAATTTTTTAGAATCAATTATTTAATAAAAGTTATTAACTATCAAACTTGATACCCCCTCCGTTCAATAACCAGGTACCCGGCTACCCGCTGAGATTTATATTCATATATAAATGAGGGGTTTACACATACTTAAGAGAATATTTATCAAAGTATTCAGATAATTATATTTTTAAATTAATAATAGACAATATAGTTTACAATTTCATTAATTTTAACAATAATTCTTATTATAAACAATAACAAAAATAGTTAGTAAGAACAAAATAACTCCGTTTTTATTTATTTTAGTAATATTATTTTCTATTTTTTTACTATTTGTTTATTTATATTGTTTTATTTATTATGATACAGTGCTATATAAGAATTGAAGTATATTAAATTATTCTGTACATCCTTCACATGTCGTGGTTGTAATACCGTGTTCATCACAAATAGGTTTCTCACATACTGTACATATTTTTCTAGTTTTGTGACGTTTTTTGAATTCACTTTGAAGACATTCGTAGCCTACACCAGTAGTCTTTTTCCTTCCAGTTGAATCGCGAAAAAGAGATTCAATCGCCACTTTCGTTGAGAAACGCCTCATAATTTGTGCATTTTTTAACAAGCATTTTATTATTCTCATAATACAGAATATATGCTGCAAGGCAGGCAATATTGAGAATATTGTAAAAAATGCTAGAAGCCATCGTTGAGTTGATCTTTTTGTAGTATATCTACCAAGCATTTTATCCATCGTCTCTACTCCAGCTTGGACCAGTTATAAAACTCGTTGATTTCGGGTTTTTCTTTTCACTATCACTAATTTTTGCTTCGTGATGCATTGATGATAGCACAATTACTACCTTGTTTTTTTTTTGGCACATAACTACATAGGGTTACTTTTTCATGAAAGCCAGACACAGTGGATAATTCTTCTCGAGTTTTTGAAACAGCCATTGCTGGTGGAATGTATGCTTTATTTTTCTTCAGAGTAAGAACAATCGTCAAGTTCCAAGATAGTAAAAATTTTGCTTGTGGAAGAGTTGTGAAGAAATTATCCATTGTAATGTTTCTACCGGATTCTTTGTATGGTGCCACCAAGTCTTTAACAACTCTTTCACCAACATTTTTCTCACGACCATCTTTCGATTTCCCAGTGTAAAGCTGTCCAATAAGTGGATACGAATTTTCAGCATCACATATCCACCATACTTAAATTCCATATTTAGCTGGCATTGATGGAATGTATTGAGTGAATCTAGTTCGACCTCGGTATGGATAAAGTTGCTCGCTGATTGTTTGGTATTCTGTTGGTTTATAATGTTTTGCTAAATTACTATTTAGCATTGTCCAAATGTCTCGTATTGGAGTAGCTTTATCACTTTCTAAGCGCTGAGCTCTAGTATTGACATAGTCAAATCGAATAAAACGAATGATATTCTAGAAGCGATTGATACTCATTGCTGCGCAATATAATCGATATGAACACAGTTGCATTGTCAGTATTTGAATTATTTGCGCCAGAAATTATCAAAATAGCCAAAAATGCATAAACTTCCTGCAGCTCAAGATTTTTCCACTCCAATTGTTTTTTTCTGGATTTTTTTCATTATATGCTATATACGTTGAGATTGCCTTTTTATTAGTATGGTGTATAATGATAATATTTATTTTGTATATTTTTTTTCACTTATCTCTATATACTTTCTACGCTGTTCACTACGCTTGTAAAATTCCAACTTCCGAAATGGAAAGGGGAGGGGGACGGCTTAGGTACCTAAATATCCCTTGACCATGGCACTCCGCTTTCGTTATTTCTACGAGAACTATAGACTATGTCCCCATATATATCGGGTGATTTTTTAAGAGCTTGATAACTTTTTTTAAAAAAAACGCATAAAATTTGCAAAATCTCATCGGTTCTTTATTTGAAACGTTAGATTGGTTCATGACATTTACTTTTTGAAGATAATTTCATTTAAATGTTGACCGCGGCTGCGTCTTAGGTGGTCCATTCGGAAAGTCCAATTTTGGGCAACTTTTTCGAGCATTTCGGCCGGAATAGCCCGAATTTCTTCGGAAATGTTGTCTTCCAAAGCTGGAATAGTTGCTGGCTTATTTCTGTAGACTTTAGACTTGACGTAGCCCCACAAAAAATAGTCTAAAGGCGTTAAATCGCATGATCTTGGTGGCCAACTGCCCATGCATCCCGAAAAATGCACTGTTTGGTGTGGTTTGTACGCTGGTGGAATCATTGGACCGCATTTTTTCAAAGATGCTGTTGGACGCAACGTTACGGTGAATGGCGATCGCTATCGTTCGATGCTAACAAACTTTTTGTTGCCAAAAATGGAAGAACTGAACTTGGTTGACATGTGGTTTCAACAAGATGGCGCTACATGCCACACAGCTCGCGATTCTATGGCCATTTTGAGGGAAAACTTCGGAGAACAATTCATCTCAAGAAATGGACCCGTAAGTTGGCCACCAAGATCATGCGATTTAACGCCTTTAGACTATTTTTTGTGGGGCTACGTCAAGTCTAAAGTCTACAGAAATAAGCCAGCAACTATTCCAGCTTTGGAAGACAACATTTCCGAAGAAATTCGGGCTATTCCGGCCGAAATGCTCGAAAAAGTTGCCCAAAATTGGACTTTCCGAATGGACCACCCAAGACGCAGCCGCGGTCAACATTTAAATGAAATTATCTTCAAAAAGTAAATGTCATGAACCAATCTAACGTTTCAAATAAAGAACCGATGAGATTTTGCAAATTTTATGCGTTTTTTTTTTAAAAAAAAGTTATCAAGCTCTTAAAAAATCACCCGATAGTTATTTCCTATGCCATGTAGCCAACTTATACAGAAAAAAAATTTTATTCAGTATACTAACGACTTCTACATCTGCTCCACCTGGGTACCCGGCCATTGAACGAAAGGTGAAAGTTTGGTCATTGACCGGACGGTTAAAGAATCGGAAGTACTTTGATGCTTAGAAGAAGTGTCGGATAATTGGAATTAGATCTGAGGAAGGCTGCATTGAAAATTGCAACAATATTATTTATTATTACAGCTGAAGCAAGGTATATTAAGTTTTGATGAGCCAAAAAAAAAGTCGGATACCTTATCAAGTATATATATATCGGAACCAAAATAAAGATTTGTTATACCTTTTTATGCTAAAAATAACCACCTCTGGGATTTATTATAGCTTAGTAAGACGTAATTAATAAAATTTAAGATCTAATCAGTTTGAATTGTAAAAATTGTTTAACCTTTTGTATGTACACAAGTCCCGAAACGATTCGGGCATTGATCTTTTTCCAACTCCGACTAAAAACTATAGTCCAATGTATTCAAATTTGAACTTTCACGATCCTTAGATTAACATGATTTGCGGCTTTGAAAGTGTTTGCGTAGATTTCTTCGATTTGGTTATTAAAAACATCTTCATGAGTGAAAATTTTGTCACCTGTAAAAAGGAAACTTTCATGGCCGTTGATTGCGTTTCACTGCAGAAGCCTCCTGCATCTATTGAGCCTAATATGTTTCAAGCGCGTTGTCAGAAGGTGACAGGTTGACCGAAGGTAAACTTTCATTATTAATTTTACTGAACTGATTATTTTATATGGGTATATACTACATAGAAGTTATAATAAAGCATAACGATATTTTTTTCTGAAAATCTTTCCTCGCTGTATGCTTTCTAAACTTTGTAAGAGACATAATCTATATATGTACATATATATATGTATGTATGTACATAAATATACACATATGTACAAATAGTATACATTTGAAGCATTATAATTTGCTCATTTTGGTTCCTATTAATATTTGCCGTGCTGAAAATGTATGAATGACGCCAGCATTTTTGCAAAACATTGTTATGCTTGATTAACTCATTGTTGAACAGTATAAAAGAACTCGTCTTTTATCTTCAATTATATTTATTTGCCAAAACATGCATATTTCTCACATACTGAGTTATCGCCTTCGGCAATTTACCATGCTACGTCCAAGTCGAATCGCTGTCAACTCTAGCGTTAACTACATACATACATATAGCATCTTCAAGTTAGCATTGCCCACCTTGCCCACCATATCATTGTCCATTTGTCGCGGATTCTAATCTGAACTCTGACCTAAAGCTAACAGCGTCGTTTATTGCGACAAACATTAAAGATAAATGTCCAAATTTTCACTCCTTAGAAGTAAAAAAAGGCCTTTTCAAGCTATGGCAAGGGGAGCGAAAACTAGCCGCCCAATCAAAAACCATAAAAGATCTCAAATTATAAAATAAATACTTGAAATATGCATATGTTGTGTATACATATGTATGTTAATGCTGTATGCTTGTGGCAAAAAAACGAAGACAACGAGCAAAACATTCACGAACATTTCTGCACACGAACTAACCTCAGGGCTTTACGAAAAAAAAATAAAATAACATGCTTAACAAAACAAAACACGACCAAGAACAACAAATCATAAAATGAATGAGAATCTCAATGAACGTTATCCTTTGCGAAAAAGGGTACAAAACGTGTTTCTCCTCTTTCCCGCTCCTGGGTCTATGAATGGCATAAGTGTTGCTAATAATGCCACATTAATCTTCACACAATTGCGAACGTAACAAGTTTCAGGTTGTCAACTTTGCATTTGCATGTCCGCAGGCAGAAGAAGCTGAATGGATGTACGCAAAATATTCGGTAGGCTTAATTATTTGGCTGTATCCTTGCTGTCTCCTTTCTCATTAAAAATCAATTTGGCTCGGACAAGGAATTGACTGACGCGTTAAGTGTATACGTTTACTTGAAACCCCTATGAAACATCAATGTGGTCAGATCTTCAAACTATTTCCAAATTTTGCATATTTGCGAATGTATTTATGTGCCAGTTGAACCAGTTTCCCCATTTTTTTAATAGACCAATTGCCATTTGTAAAGCGACCTCAAAAGTTTCCGCCTCAATTAATGCTTGTGTTTGTATTCGACAAGCATTCAATGAATCTCGAACCTCCAAACTTAAAGGGTATACAAATTTATGCTTCCAGAGAGGAAAGTCTGCTTCTTTGAAACACCAAGAAATTATAGTTCCCCAGCTAGACAATGATTGGCAAACCATCGAATAAACTGACTTTAAAATTATGTCACATTTGCTGCAATTAACTGTGAATGAAATAAAATGCAATAAATGTGATATAATTTTCCTACACATTTTCAGCTTTGAAATGATATCTCACATTTTCTTTACTAGCGTATTGCAGAGATTATAAAAGGATATTAGTTCCTCATTTGAGTTCGTATTTGACTCAAGACCAAATATGTAACTGCAGATCTACAATGTGTTATACCCGTTAACGGTGAATAAATATATATCGATCGATCCATTTTAAACCAAACTTAAAAAACCAAGATAGGACAACTTTATCAACGGAAAAATTATCTCCTTTTTAGCTAAGTTGGTTTTAGAATTGCATAAAATCGATGCATCGGCCACTGTTTTCCGGAGTTCACAAAATGTGATCTATGTATATTGACTTTCTTAGGGAAGTATAGAAGGATCCGAATCATCGGGTCAATTCAAAGCAAAATTCCACGAAAAAGGGTAACATTTGGCGAAAAATAAAGCGCTATTCCTCCGTATTCTCTAATTTGGATCCGTACGACTTCTACGACAAAATGTACTTTCATACTGATTTAAAGAAATCGAAGCATCGGGAAGTCAAGTGAATCGATTTAAAAGTAGGTCAAATGTAAGTAGAATTTTCGGATAAATAAAATTTTTTCGGACGTTATAGGACTGTCCTCGTTTTTTAATGGTGGAATGATATCAGCTTGAATATAACGATACACACTCATATTATAATATAAACGTGAATGCTTTTATTTAATACATGTTTTCTATTTTCATTTTCTAAACGATTTCATTTCTTCTTCTTCTTTACTAGCTTCCTAAGCGCGTCAGTCGATTCTTCTTTTCGCAAGGTGCCGCCCATTGGAGGTTCCAAACGAAGACAGGTTCTTTTCCAACTGGTCCTTCCAACGGAGTGGAGGTCTTCCTCTTCCTCTGCTTTCCGGCGGGTACTGCGTCGAATACTTTCAGAGCTGGAGTGTTTTCATCCATCCGGACAACATGACCTAGCCAGCGTAGCCGCTGTCTTTTAATTCGCTGAACTATGTCGATGTCGTCGTATATCTCATACAGCTCATCGTTCCATCGAATGCGATATTCGCCGTGGCCAATGCGCAAATGACCATAAATCTTTCGCAGAATTTTTCTCTCGAAAACTCGTAACGTCGACTCATCGGTTGTTGTCATCGCCCAAGCCTCTGCACCATATAACAGGACGGGAATAATGAGTGACTTATAGAGTTTGGTTTTTGTTCGTCGAGAGGGGACTTTACTTTTCAATTGCCTACTCAGTCCGAAGTAGCACCTGTTGGCAAGAGCGATCCTGCGTTGGATTTCCAGGCTGACATTGTTGGTGGTGTTAATGCTGGTTCCTAAATAGAGAAAATTATCTACAACTTCAAAGTTATGGCTGTCAACAGTGCCGTGAGAGCCAAGTCGCGAGTGCGACGACTGTTTGTTTGATGACTGGAGATATTACGTTTTGCCCTCGTTCACTGCGCTTCCTTGTTCAGCCTGGAGAAAGCAGAACTAACGGCGCGGGTGTTGAGGCCAATGATATCAATATCATCGGCATACGCCAGCAGCTGTACACTCTTATAGAAGATGGTACCTTCTCTGTTTAGTTCTGCAGCTCGAACTATTTTCTCCAGAAGTAGGTTTAAGAAGTCGCATGATAGGGAGTCGCCTTGTTTGAAACCTCGTTTGGTATCGAACGGTTCGGAGAGGTCCTTCCCGATCCTGACGGACCTTTCAGTGTTGCTCAACGTCAATTTACACTGCCGTATTAGTTTTGCGGGGATACAAAACTCAGACATCGCGGTATAAAGGCAGCTCCTTTTCGTGCTGTCGAAAGCAGCTTTAAAATCGACGAAGAGGTGGTGAGTGTCGATTCTCTTTTCACGGGTCTTTTCCAAGATTTGGTGCATTGTGAATATCTGGTCGGTTGTTGATTTGCCAGGCCTAAAGCCACACTGATGAGGTCCAATCAGTTTGTTGACGTTGGGATCTTTCATACAATACGCTCGATAGAACCTGGCGTTATATTTTCACTGCCATTCAGCAGTCCGGAGAAGTGTTCCCTCCATAATTTTAGTATGCCCTGGGCATCAGTCACTAGATCACCTCTGGGGGTTCTACAAGAGTATGCTCCGGTCTTGAAACCTTCTGTTAGTCGCCGCATCTTTTCATAGAATTTTCGAGCATTACCCCTGTCAGCCAGCTTGTCAAGCTCTTCATACTCACGCATTTCGGCCTCTCTTTTTTTTTGTCTGCAAATGCGTCCGCTTCCGCATCAGCGCAAATCAGCGGTATGTTGAAGAACTTCGCTTTGATGCGGATTGTGGCTAGACGTTCTTTAACCAGGTGAATGCCAGGCAACGGAGTTTCTCTTCCATAGCGAATTTGAGCTCCATTATATAAGCGCTGTGGTGAATGCCAGAAGAACCACTCGTCTCAATCCTTGTCCCATCCGTCGCTCTTCTTGGATGGCGGTGATGTCAGCCTTTACTCCAACGAGGACTTCAATCCCTTGGGCAGCGTCACCTTCCCAGTTGAGGGACCGGACATTCCAGATGCATTCCCTCAAATCATAATCCTTAGTTCGCTTGCCTCATCCGAGGCTGTTTAAGCTTTTTCAATGTGGGCGATTTTTACGTGGCAAAATGAATTAAATAACCGTTTTACAATGGAATTGGAGTGTGAACTCCTTATTATAGCCCCTATATAGTATATTAATATTTTTGCCAAGATATAAGCATGCAGAGATTAAATAGTTCTTATATTTGCTTTTGCATGTAGGTTCAAACTTATTGATTTTCGCTTTTTTAGTTTTTAAGCTAACAATGCGAAAATTTATTTGACGTGGTCTGTCATAATTTTACAAACGTCATAACTCATCGCTAGCATGGAAGAAAAACGAATGCGCGAAAACGTTGATGCTCTACGCAGGAGTTCGCTTAAGCGCATGCGCGCAGCGACAGTGGCAGCACACCACAATACACCGATCATAAAGCATTCGCGTCAGTCGCGTAAACACGTGCATACTAAAACCCGTGTCCACCAAGCGCTTTATTGCCAAGTGTGAACAATATCCGGATAAAGGCATTTCACGATTTACGGGTTCCGTTGCGTTGTTCGACACTGCGTGCGGTGGGTCAGGATCACCAACTGTGATGCTGTGAGCTGCTGAAAATTGTTCTAAGAATATGATTAGGAGCCAAGCGTTGCGCCTCTTCACATTCAATATTTGATTTATTCCTGCCATTTTTATTGTTCCTCGTGGCACTGTGGAACGCGCATTTCGCATCTTTGTGGTTGCTGCCAGCCATAGCACGCTGCTGTGTTGTTGGCCTCCTACTTGAGATTGTGGCCCATTCTTCTCTGACAATTGTGGAAAATGCTAATGAATTGCTTTTTACTTTTCGTTCCGTTCTTTTTATTGAATTCCTTACACGACATAATAGAAGACAAAAAGACACTCGAGCATCAGTGCAACGCAATAGCAAATGTCTTTGTTCAACGGCGGGCATTGTAAATGTAACAATCACGCGTACAAGCCGGTATTCGAGTAGATCGCTGAATTATTACAGGGAAGACAGTTGCAGAGAGCCAATGTACTATATATGCCAGTCTTTATATAGTAGCTATGTCCTACACGCTTGCGTGATTTGCCCTTACTTTCTATCAAGCACTCGATGTCGGGACAATTGCGTCTTTAAAATATAAGACACTTATATGAAAGTAAGTAAATAAACTGTTTTTTGTTGATTTTTTCGTTCCTCGTTTACATATTTACTACGGTGGTGCGTTATATGTTCGCAAGGATAATAGCCAATATCATAAGGACATATTGGGAGGTCCTTTAGCCATCGTATATTTTGTGCAAACAAAAACTATAAATAACCGAAGAATGCCGAATATAATTGGAAAATGCTGAAAAAGATTTTGGAAAACAAAGACATGGTTATGCTGATTAGTGGTCAGCGACAATCACAAAGTATCGCACAGGCAATGTTCATACACATAACCCTCAGAGTAGCAGATTCGTTAAAAGCCGAAACAGATGTGCACTCACGACGAAGTTTTCTGGCAGACAGTTTGGCACCAGCCTAAATAGTACTTTCTCTTTGTGTATTTAAGCCCTTAAAGAAAGAGTCTTTTGTTATAAATGCAGATAATAAGGGTCCAAATATCTCTCTCCCAATGTATGTGAAGGAAGAGTAAATTAGTCAACATTTAGTGTGTATTATAGATCGCAAACATTCCAGGCCTTAGACGTTCTCATGACAATTGTAATGATACTACAATCCAGCAGACTCCGATTCATGAATGTAAATGATAGTTTTTTACGAATTACATAGGATTTCGTTTGATCGAGATTTCCATTTATTGAGGCTCCTCAAAGAAAGATTCAAATAAACGATTATTTTACATGTGTTCACATTTTAACTTTATTGGAAATTAAAAAATTAATGTATTTAAACCCTTCTGTTACCTTAAGGTCATCTAGTGACCTCTTTATGTTATTTTCTCTTATATTTCATAAAAGACACACAATTTTGGCATTTTCTTCCACGAATTTGAGAGAAATTGCTTCGAAAATAGTGCAAAATAGTTTTTATAATTTTGTAAAAAGGGTGGCACTATAAAAACTAGCGTGTGGGCAGCATAAGGTCATTCAGTAACCGTCAGCGGTTCAAAGCGTCAAGTGGAGGTTTTTGCCAATTAATTTTTGAGTAAAAAGACAGACATTGTAGATATTTTATAAAATACAAGGAAAACAAGTAAGGAAGGGCTAAGTTCGGGTGTCACCGAACATTTTTTACTCTCGCATGATAAAGTGATAATCGAGATTTCATTATCCGTGATTTACATATTTTTCAAATACCGTATTTGTGTAAAGTTTTATTCCGCTATCATCATTGGTTCCTAATGTATGTATTATTCAGAAAAGGCATCAGATGGAATTCAAATAGCGTTATATTGGAAGAAGGCGTGGTTGTGAACCGATTTCACCCATATTTCGTACATGTCATCAGGGTGTTAAGAAAATATTATATACCGAATTTCATTGAAATCGGTTTAGTAATTCCTGAGATATGGTTTTTGGTCCATAAGTGGGCGAGGCCACGCCCATTTTCAATTTTTAAAAAAGGCCTGCGTGCAGCTTCCTTCTGCAATTTCTGTCGTAAAATTTAGTGTTTCTGACGTTTTTTGTTAGTCGGTTAACGCACTTTTAGTGATTTTCAACATAACCTTTGTATGGAAGGAGGGCGTGGTTATCCGATCCGATTTCTTCCATTTTTGAACTGTATATGGAAATGCCTAAAGAAAACGACTCTATAGAGTTTGGTTGACATAGCTATAGTAGTTTCCGAGATATGTACAAAAAGCTTAGTAGGGGGCGGGGCCACGCCCACTTTTCCAAAAAAATTGCGTCCAGATATGCCCCTCCCTAATGCGATCCTTTGTGCCAAATTTCACTTTAGTATCTTTATTTATGGCTTAGTTATGACACTTTATAGGTTTTCGGTTTCCGCCATTTTGTGGGCGTGGCAGTAGGCCGATTTTGCCCATCTTCGAACTTAACCTTCTTATGGGGCCAAGGAATACGTGTACCAAGTTTCATCATGATATCTCAATTTTTACTCAAGTTACAGCTTGCACGGACGGACGGACAGACGGACGGACGGACAGACAGACATCCGGATTTCGACTCTACTCGTCACCCTGATCACTTTGGTATATATAACCCTATATCTGACTCTTTTAGTTTTAGGACTTACAAACAACCGTTATGTGAACAAAACTATAATACTCTCTTAGCAACATTGTTGCGAGAGTATAACAAGCATCGCTGAGTATTTTGATTGTGTTGTTGTATATTTCTATTTGATTTCAATGGACTATTATCTGATTCAGCAGATACAGCAGACAATAATGCTATACGTGGACATTGATGAGAATAGTGATGTTTAGGACGATGAGAACATATTGGAAATGTTGCCAGATGGCGAATCTACTGAAGAGTACATTGCTAGTGATGAAGAAGAAAGTATTGCTGAAGCTGATGTAAGTTAAAATTCCCGTATACTTTTCAAAAGACAAGGACTGCAACCAATAACAATAGAGCAAGAACAGAAGTTATTATTCGAGGATACCCCGGAGTTACAGTGTATGCAGCTCACCAAATATCAAATTTAAAAGAATCATTTGACCTGTGCTTTACACCGCAAAAAAAAAATTATTTTAGAGTTCACCAACATCGAGGGCGCTAAAAAAATTGGAAAAAAATCTAAACCAATTGATGAAATAGAATTAGATGGATTTTTGGGCATTCTGATCTTAGGAGGTGCTAAAAATTATACATTTATATATAAACTACGTATGTACATATGTATGTAGACACATACAATTACAGGCGTATATCGGTCGCATGGAGAAATTCTCAGCAGTCTTTTGGATGAAGTTCAAGGTCGACCAATATTTCGCGCTGTAATGTCGCTTACAAGGTTTTTGGAAATAAGTCGTGTGCTGAGGTTCGATAACAGAGGCAATCGCAGAGCACAGAAAGTGTCCCGATTCGCGATTTGAGAGATGGGTAGCTAACTTAACGCTACTGTTTGTTCCATATGTGAAAGTAAGAGTCGATGAGCGTTTAATTCCTTTCAGAGGCAGATGCACATTCTTAGTTTACATGCCAAGTAAGCCAAGTAAAACGGGAGAAAGGCATGAGTAGCTGCGGATATGCGTACAAAATTTGGGAAAAGATTCAGCAGCTACACAACCGGAGCGAAACCAAGGCCAACGGGTAGTGTTGGATCTAGTAAGTGGGTATGAAGGACGGAATATAACGACAGATAACTTTTTTACAACTCGAGATTCGGCATTACTTTTACTGAATAAAAATATGACATTGGTAGGCACTGTGAGAAGTAATGAGCGCTTTCTGTCCGTTTGGGGCACTAACCAGGAGTTTAGACGATAAGCAGTACTAAGCAGTCGTTTCTTCTGTAAAGGACAAGTCACCATTGTACAATAAATTCCTAAAAAATATAAAATGGTAATTGAGCACTTTGTATCATAACAAAAACATTATTGAAAACCATCCCAATAGGTTGCCGAAAATAATCTGCAGTAGACACAATTGACCAATTAGTAGAATCATAACATAAATGTACGTGCAAGAGACAAACTAATCGTTGGCCCATAGCTATTTCCTCGAATATTGTGGATGTCTCGGCGCTAAATAACTACGTTTTATGGACAGAAATCCATCCTAATTGGAACACGTCAAAACCCTATAAACGTAGACTTTTTCTCGAAAATTTTGGCCTAGACCTTGTTGAGGGTGAAATAACTCGTAGAAAACCGTTATCAAAATATCAAATGTCAGCTTGTCCGAAATGTCCGGGCAGAAGCAGAAGAACTAAGCACTTCAACGGATGTTGCTCCAAAAAAGAGAAAGGCAAGTCAGCGAGCTACCTGCGCAGTTTTCTCGAGGTCATTTTGCCGTAAAACACACGAGCACTGCATTATTTGCAAGAAACCTGTATGCCTTCAACATTGTACAACGGTAACAGTTTCTACATCATCTTGCCTTGAACATACGCGATGAATAAAGCAAGTATGCAGGAAGATAACCACATTTATAATCAAAAATCGAAGTAATGTTAATAACAAAATAAAATTATAATCAATAAAACTATGAATTGTTAAAATTAAACTCAATTTGTAGTCAGTAAAATGAAGAAATATTAGAAAAAAACTACAACTATAGGTTTTTTTTAGGATACACTTACAAAACACTGAGTAGGTCATTCCGTGACCTTAACATCACATGTAAGACTTTTTATTAACATAACAGAGGGGTTAAAATGAAAAAAAAAATAGCTACAAACATAAAATTATATTAACAAAAAATCAAGCGTTAAAGGAGTCTGTAATTATCAATTACTTAGTGTTTGTTCTTCTAGTTTTTCTATTTCGTTCCCTAAACTGATTTACTTGTCAAACACCATCGGATGAATATTATGGGTTTACAACAAAATTTTTAATTGAGGAATTCACGCTCTAGCTTGTATGTTGGTTAAAATTTCATCTCCTTCGGTGTCATCATCGTTATTGTCCTAAGTCGTTATCTGCCAACATACTAGATATAGCGACTTCATTGTCAACGTCTACGTATTCCTCAAAAGTATCGGAATTAAGGGTGTTCTCAGAAATAGTCTATGTTCAATGGACTATCCCCCAATAAATCATCGTTTCGTATTTTACTCAAACCGCAAGCACAGAAGCAGTTTTGAATACAGAAGATGCTAATGTTTTTCCACGCTTTATAAGCAAGAGAGTCACTCTTTCCTTACTGTGTTTGCCCGCATGATATTTCTCAATTTTGAGGCAATAGGTTCGATCTGGCAAACACTTGTAGAATAACTCAGTTGGGTCTGCATTGAATGTATTCTTTGATTCGTAATGCTTTATCAGATCACTCAGCTTCTCCTTTCATTCCATTTTTTAAAAGTGATATGGTGCTGGTGATTGAAACGACATAGGCAACCACTGCTTGCCTTAAAATCAGTTATGTTCATGGCTTTAGGCAAAAACAAAGCTTTTTTTTAATAACTTCCCCAATGGTAACATTGCCTTGACAACATTGTGTAAACTACACGAGTAGAGTCTTTTCTAAATCCGGGAATTCTTTGTCTCTATCGTTTTAGTTTACTAGAAGAGAATGTTGCAGAATAAACTCGTTTTTTGTCGAATTGATGATATGGTTGATGGAGCGATATTGAATATTTTTTCCGCTCAATACTCTAATTACACTAGTTTACAGTATTGAACTTTTTGTCTGTTGTCGCGAATTCTGCGATTGATATTGTTCACTTATTACTTGTTTTTGTCAAATCTACCCTCAAAAATTTTTGAGCAGCTCGAGTTACTTTGTTTTTGATTTTTATCATTTAAGCATATATATTAATCGAAAACAGGCGTATTTTACTGTGTTAAGATTAGTTTCTCAAGTTTTTGCATCATGAGTAGTTCAAGAAGACGTCGTTTAAATAAACCAGATCAAATTTCCTACATATGCGGAGAATATGTGTTTAAAAATTGTAGAAAAGTTATATCAGAGTTGGTGAAAAATACCTATTTTGAGTATTTTGGGGTGCTCTTGGATAAAAATTAGAATTCTTGGGCTCCCAATTGTGTTTGTAAATCTTGTGTGGAATATTTAAGATTATGGAAAAGTGGTAAAAGAAGTGACTTTAAATTTGGAACACCGACTATTTGGCGAGAACCACGAAATCATCTCGTAGACTGTTATTTTTGTAGTGTGAACATAAACGGTTTAAACACTAAAAATCGAGCTAAATGGCAGTACCCAAGTACTAGTTGTGTTCAACGTCCAGTGCAGCGTTCACCTAACTCTTCAGAGCCTAAAAATATATCTGAACCATTAGAGCAAGACATTGAAGGACCAAGCTCATCAGAAAATGATGCTGATTTTGAAGGTATGTCTAATGAGCCAAAACGCTTTTCCCAAAATGAGTTGAATGATCTTGTAAGAGATTTAAATCTTTCTAAACAAGCTTCAAAATTGTTAGCATCAAGACTAAAAGAAAAAAACTTGCTCTCCTCGGATGCTAAAATAAGTTTTTATCGTGAAAGAGATGCAGAATTACGGCGCTATTTTTCCGAAGAAAACTTGTTGATAAAAATGGGCTTGAAGCGATACGAACCAAACGACTGGCGTTTATTCATTGACAGCTCAAAACGTAGCCTTAAATGTATTCTATTACATAATGGAAATAAATACGCTGGGGTACCAATTGCCCACAGTACAAAGTTGAAGGAGGAATATTGTAACACTTTGCTAGTCTTGAACAAAATAAAATACAATGACCATGAGTTGCAAATTTGTGTCGATTTTAAATTGGTCAACATTCTTCTCGGTCAACAAAGTGGTTATTCCAAGTTTCCCTGTTTTATATGTCTTTGGAACAGTAGAGCTAAACAAGAGCATTGGGTGAGAAAAAACTGGCGCTTGAGAGAAAAAATGGAGCCTGGAAAGCACAATACAGTCCACCATTCATTTGTAGCTCGTAACAAAATTATCCTTCCACTATTACATATAAAACTGGGCATCATGAAACAGTTTGTAAAATCACTAGATAAAGATGGGAACTGCTTTTCTAACATTTGCCAAAAATTTCCTCAGCTCACTATGGAAAAGATTAAAACCGGAATTTTTGATGGCCCCCAAATTAGACAACTTACGAAAGATACTCAATTTAGAAATTCTATGACTGAGTCAGAACTAAAGGCTTGGACAGCATTCGTATCTGTGATACAGAATTTTCTCGGAAATAAAAAATCTGAAAATTATTTTGAACTTGTAGAAGACCTTCTGCTACAATTAAAAAATATGGGATGCAATATGAGTATAAAACTCCACTTCCTCCATAGTCACCTAGAGAGGTTTCCGGAAAATTTAGGAGATATGAGCGAAAAGCAGGGAGAGCGTATGCATCAAGACTTACGCGTCATGGAAGAGCGCTATCAGGGTTTCTGGGATACAAATATGATGTCTACAATGTCAAAGTCTACACATCGGAGAAGAGCTTTAAAACGAAGTTTTTTAGAACTTAATGATTAATTAATTTTCTTAATAGAATTTTTCTTAATAAATACATGTTTTTTTCTGTGTAATACCTACACAGCTGAAACTCTGAAACTAGAGCTGATAAAAATATTTAAATTATATTTTTGGAAATAGCATATTATACATACTTATGTAGTCAGCAACAGCTAAAATTTCTTCGGCAACAAATGGACTGTGAACTAGTTGTATTTTTGTTCCATTATCAATGGCCGAAATAATAATTTTTTTTGGTGCGATTGATACCGTCCTATGCGTACGTTTTCGTGCCATTTTCCCGGAATGATGTTACGCTTGCAAAAAACGCCGCAAACTACGCGAAAACAGTGCTAAAGAAACAAGACTCCCAATTTTTAATATAAATTAAATTATTTTAAATATTCTTATGCAACATGTTGCTGCGGAGTAATAGTTTTATTCACTTAACGGTTGTTAGGTGAGTTGAAATCCAGTTGACTATCTGCCTGTCCGCCAAGCGATAAATTGAGTAAAAACTAAGATATCTTGGTGAAATCGGCTTATAGCCCCTTCCATTCCTTATATAACGGTTATGTTGAAAACTACTAACAGTGCCCACAAAATTTTACGCTCGATGATACAAACAACTTATATAAGATCCAGTACTCAAGTTAAACAATGGGCATGGCACTACCCATCTTTAGGTGAAACCTTATATTTTGGGACCCGCTCGACGAATTTCAACCAAATTAATACATCATATGATTCCAACATTCTTGTATTACGGTCCGATTGACATTTCTATCATACACTGAATGGGCGAAATCGTACAACAACTGCGCCTGCTTTGCATATAACCCAATTTCAAATTCCATCTGATTCTTTCACTTTCCAGTATACAAATCAAACACAAATGAATATATGGGAATAAAATTTGCACAATGTGTGTCTAGTTAACTCTTAGCCGATATTTCGTATAACACTCTGATGATTTATGTTTACAAAAACAGTTAGTCGTATATGGTTGGAGCAATTTCTGTGCAAAGGACTCTCGCAATATAACGTAGTGTTGAGCATGTAATCTGCGATTGAAATGTTATGCCTACGTGCCTAAGCTGGGAGCTCGTATAACATAAAACAAACGAAGATTCGTCAAGGCAGGTTACAGATTCAACTTTGTTATTTAACGAGTATAGTACAACAATGAGAAATATATAGTACATGTGTCTTATAATCATCATATGTTCATCGATTTCTCGATTATTGCGAAAGAAGTGCAGACATTTAGCACTCGTAATTTGATCCTGCTCTGTTAGTGTTTTCTTCTCTTCAGCTTATAGTCATTACCTACCTATGTAAACAAAAATGATATGTGGTATATGGTGTGTAGTCGCAATAGCGAGCGCAGCTAAGTTTGTGAGATTAGGAATTCCGTTGTTAGAAAGAATATGATCGGACATGTGCTCAGTATTAACTCACCCTGCTAATGCTAGTGAGGGATTTGGAATTCCCTAGCATCGGAGACAAATTATGAATAGGAAATAATTCATTAAATCTGCGGTTGAATTTTATTCAAAATTGGTCAATTTAATAAAATTTGAAATATCTTTGGTATTAGCATTAATAGAACAATGAAATTCGAACAATGCGTCGTATGTTAAAACAAAGACGATATTCTCTCAAACAAAAGTTAGACCTTTGTTAATCTCTAAGAGCAAAGCTCATCATAACTGTTTGCAAAAGTGACCTATCTGCATATTGTATGTTCCGGTCTGTATGCATGGGAAAACCCCAAATACTTTCCGTTAAACGGAATTGACATTTGAACGCGCCGAGCGTTGGAATGTTGCAAGGCAATGCGAGATGAGTGTAAGAAACGGGAAGAAGTCTTGTTCGCATCTGTTTCCGTCAGTCCGAAAAGGTCATGCAACTAATAGTTTAAGAGCACAGAACGCCTTAAACTCACTCCTTCAATGTTGGCCAAAAATCACACAACGTAAGCACAACAATGACAAAAACAAATACACATTGGCTTAGAAGACATGAAGAAGTTTCCATTAGTATGTATGCAGTATTTTCGTTAGCACGCAGTAGCCAGCCCTTGGCTAAGTAATGCGGGATTTACCATATACACTCGAATCCTCTTTCTTCAGCTCTACACAAAATTGAAAATATGTGCGATATGCCTTGTTGGTGTCCGCTCACTGTAATTAAAGTTTCTCTTTTGGCTAATTATGTTTGTACTATGAGCTCTTGTCTCTGTACTGCCTTTGTGTTTCTAATTGCTATTTACCTATCCCGTCGTTGGACCATACTTAATTTGCTTTTTTTGTCAAGCAAATTGCCGGAAAATTATTATTGGACATGAGAAAGGCATCCTGTTGAGATTTTGTGTTTAGAGGTCACCAAAGGAACTGTGATCGCACCGACTGCCTGTTCAATAAAGAACATAGATATTTAAAATTGAAAAGTTGCCCTAAATATAGTAGGAGTATCTATGTTAAATTTATCAATATTTTTATACTTACTCATCTTGTAATATATGTATGTAGACAATAGTTTGGTGTCCTTAATATTTCTTTTAACAGGTAAAACTCATCAAGATAGATATATATCGGAATTTTGTACTGTGATACAGTCACAAGTCTCTAAATTTGAGATTTTATATTAGAGTCAATTTTTGTAACTTGAGACGATTTTGCAATTCAGTACGTGACAGTCACAAAAATCTCTCAATTGAAAACGAACAGTTCTAATAAAGAAAGAGAAGAATACAAACTTGAACGAAAATAAATATGTCGATAACATATATTATTTTTTGTATATCACAGTCAAAAAGCATAGTTACCAATAAATTTAAAAATATTTGTCGGCTTTATTTCAGAATAGTTACGAAATTTATGTGAAATTGATTTATTTTAAATTTGTTCGTGTTTAAGTTGCTTTCAAAATATAAAAAACGACAATCGAAATGGCAAACAAGAGTTGTTTTTATTAATAAAAAAATAAATAAATAAGTAAAAAATAGAAACATAACTTAGAAGCTTTAAATTTCAGAGCAACTATGGTTAGACGTCGGTTTCACAATCGGGCAATGGGCGTCGACGCCCAACTTTAGGTAAAAATTTCGAGTTTGGCCGAAATTGGATTAAAACCCCGCCCTTACATCGGTTGTATTCAAAACTTCTAACGGTGCGGTAACTCAATAAATAAGAAAGCTTTAGAGATACTAAGTTTTCCACAGGAGGTGAAACGAGAAAGCTATATAGCACATTTTAAGATGGAAACCTATATTTTAAATAAATATTGCACATAATATAACCCTGAAATTCTTGTATTACATTGCGAAAATGGAACATCGATCGATCTGATTTTTTCACATTTCAGTATACATAAGTATGTATGTGGCACAAATGAATGAATCGGGATAAAAGTTTTTAGGAATAGTAATTTAAAGTGTACCACCCCGTGACGAAATATTGACAAGATCGAAACGAACTGTTCCAGCCCCTAGATATATGTATCTAATATTAAGATTTTAAAACAATCGTTTGACCTTGCTCCTTGTATATTGGTGATGATATGGCAAGTACCTTATTTAAGCCCAGAGAACATCTATTTGCGTTGTAGTAATACGTTTGAATGCAAAAATTAGTAAAAATCGGGCCAAGACTGCCCTTATCTCCCATATACCTAATATCAGATATATTAGATATCGGTCAAAATGGAAAACATCTTAGCTAAAATAACTTAAGGTATAATATTGGATGTACTACAGTTTAATGTGGAGAGTATGTGAAATTGGTCTACGATACACCACAACTCCGATACACTAATTTTCGTTATTTTAACAATCCTTATGTCAAATATGCCGTTCTGTGTGTGAGTTATATGTTTATAAAATTACCTGAAAATATATATCGAGTATACCTGAGCAATGTTAAAATTAATGCGAACAGCCCGCCTTTCTGCCAGACTTTAAATGTGTGTCAAAATGTGTAATATTTTATTAAACTGAAATTGACAAGTTTTCTGCATATGAATGGAATCTATTTAATGTTTTCAAATAATCCCCATACCTTCAATTTAGTCTCTTTGGTTTTTATACCACATATACGTATTAATCATTTAAGGATGACTTTAATATAATTTTCGTGAACGCGAAGTAAAATTAATTAATATTAGCCCTTCCTCACTTGTTTAGTATATAGTTTGCCAACAACTGAATTCTTGCGAGAGTATAAAATGTTCGGTTACATGCGAACTTATTCCCTCTCTACTTTTTACACGTTCAACAAGGTATATTAAGTTTTTAACGAAGTTTGTAACACCCACAAAGGAATGTCAGATCCCCATTTAGTATATATTTTTATATATAAGTATGTATATAAATGATTAGCGTTATCAGTTATGTCCAGATTGTTGTCCAAACCGGCCCAGTATAGCAATATATATTTTTAGTTATTAACGTGGCGAGAATGAACTAGCGTTATCCATTGCATGCAAAAGGCATGCATTTTGAACACATGCTTATGATTTGAAATATTCTTTTAACATAATTCAGATATACAGAGTTTGTGCGGAAAGTAATAGGACTGATTTTCTTCCGTCGCGACTGTACTTCGGAGCGTGTGCGCACCGACTGGATTCGGTAGAGAGCGTTTCTAGCTAACGAACGAGCGGCTGGTCAGTTGTCTTCGAGCACCTGGAGAGTCAGTACAAACATTTTTGCGCGACGTGTTGAAATGTTAGATGTTCGTTAAGAAGAAGCCTATTTTGAAAGTTTTTTAATAAATTTTTTTTAGATCGACTCAGTTCTATTACATTCCCGACAAACTATGTAAGCTATCCTATCTTCAGATGGATCAAATTGGAAACAGTGTGCTATATTTTACTAAAATCGATTCTAAAAGTTAGAAGTTTACAACAACGTGACACTTAATTTATATACATAAACATAAATAAATAAAACAAGTAAGGAAGGGCTAAGTTCGGGTGTCACCGAACATTTTATACTCTAGCACGATAAAGTGATAATCGAGATTTCATATCAGTCAATTACATATTTTTCAAATACCGTATTTGTGTAAACTTTTATTCCGTTATCATCATTGATTATATATTATACAGAGAAGGCATCAGATGGAATTCAAAATAGCGTTATATTGGAAGAAGGCGTGGTTGTGAACCGATTTCACCCATATTTTGTACTTGTCATCAGGGTGTTAAGAAAATATTATATACCGAATTTCATTGAAATCGGTGAAGTAGTTCCTGAGATATGGTTTTTGGTCCATAAGTGGGCGACGCCACGCCCATTTTCAATTTAAAAAAAAAGCCTGGGTGCAGCTTCCTTCTGCCATTTCTTCAGTAAAATTTAGTGTTTCTGACGTTTTTTGTTAGTCCGTTAACGCACTTTTAGTGATTTTCAACATAACCTTTGTATGGGAGGTGAGCGAGGTTATTATCCGATTTCTTCCATTTTTGAACTGTATATGGAAATGCCTGAGGGAAACGACTCTATAGAATTTGGTTGACATAGCTATAGTAGTTTCCGAGATATATACAAAAAACTTAGTAGGGGGCGGGGCCACGCCCACTTTTCTAAAAAAATTACGTCCAAATATGCCCCTCTCTAATGCGATCCTTTGTGCCAATTTTCACTTTAATATCTTTATTTATGGCTTAGTTATGACACTTTATAGGTTTTCGGTTTCCGCCATTTTTTTGGCGTGGCAGTGGGCGGATTTTGCCCATCTTCGAACTTAACCTTCTTATGGAGCCAAGAAATACGTGTACCAAGTTTCATCATGATATCTCAATTTGCACTCAAGTTACAGCTTGCACGGGCGGACGGACGGACGGACAGACGGACAGACGGACGGACTGACGGACGGACAGACGGACGGACAGACAGACATCCGGATTTCGACTCTACTCGTCACCCTGATCACTTTGGTATATATAACCCTATATCTGACTCTTTAAGTTTTAGGACTTACAAACAACCGTTATGTGAACAAAACTATAATACTCCTTTGTTGCGAGAGTATAAAAAGCTAAAAAGGCAAATACCTTTTTTTGAAATCTTAAGTAACTAAATAGTGTAGTCTTTAAATCCGCTTTGGCTGAAAATCTCAATAGGACTTTATATATACTTATACAATACTATACGTATATATAATTGGAGAATGGAGCCATGTGCAGAAGTTCACATAAGTGAGGACAGAGGCCGAAAACTATTCTCTTACATTAACTTAAGCAGCTCAGGTCTTTTGGTCTTAGACCAAGTATCCTCTGGGTAGCCAATGAACATGCCTCTGAAGGCGAACTAAAGTCAGATCATGAGCCATCCTTACCCAGAATTGTGCGCTTGCGACATATGTATGTTAACGATAGATGGCGCCACCAGGGGGCGCTGGATTCAAAAAGTCCTGCTCACTTTGGAACACACCTTGTACATATATAATTCATACACCTTATTGAAAATAATCCAACATTAACTTTTTCAATAAGTTCGCCGAACCCCAATGATCCCGAAAGGAAGCAATTAAATAAAAGATGCCTTTTAAAAATCCATGTGTATTGTTCTATTGTATTATATTCAGCTAACGTTCGCTTCTATTTATATACAATTACAGTATATAAATGTATTTAAATGGTATATAAACTAGATCTGTGTATCTTCTCATTGTAGTGTGTTTTATGCCTTCT
Source organism: Bactrocera neohumeralis (assembly GCF_024586455.1). Classification (NCBI taxonomy): domain Eukaryota; kingdom Metazoa; phylum Arthropoda; class Insecta; order Diptera; family Tephritidae; genus Bactrocera; species Bactrocera neohumeralis. The sequence goes on from NC_065923.1 coordinate 54,553,497, forward strand.
ATGTATTTTTTTATATTGGTTTTTTGCTCAATGTTCATTGTATGTTATTGTTTGTATATCCGGTTGCACAGTATCCTGTACATATTTATTCATTGTTACTGTTGGAGTTATTTCTGTTGTTTGTTGCTGCATTGTGTGGCAGTTGAGTCCTCTAGGTATCGTCCTTTTGCGCAATGCTCTATTAAAAGGTTCGCTTCTGGTTACTGGAAAGGTTGTAACATACATTGATTGCACAGGAAATCTAATGTAATTATGAAGGTGCAAAATATATACAGGGTGTTTCAAATACGGGTAATGTCGGAAGCTGGTAGAACTCACTCTTATTATATTAATTTGTTACAAGAAAAAATCTTAGATAACGAGCAAAAAGAATCAATCATGAGACTAAACAACATTTTATAATAATTATGATGTTTTACTCCAAAGAGACGCTTGTACGATTTTCATATCTCTGGGACTATTGATACGTGAAATATTGCAAAATATAACACTATTTTTGATAAAGAGAGAAAAGTTGATTTAAATATGTTGTTTGATAAATTATCTGTGCTCTACGAGAGACAAAGCAGCGTATTTCCTAAGAAGATGGCTAAATTCCGTACTGGCCACATGAGCATCTGAAAATTGGATGAAAATTTTAAATTGTGCATTTGTAATGCAATCCACCCTAAAATAATGCTAATTTTGGCGAAACATTTTTCGTTCATAGACTTAAAAGGCATGATCGCTCGAAAACATTTAGCAATAACGAAGTGATAATGACATCGGTCTATTCTAAAGCTTGTAATTTGTTTCTTGTCCTGGAAACATGATATCCTAAAATCGATTTGGCAAAAAATATTGCTTTGTTTTAAAAATATATGAGCTTTTCATTCTGACAGGTGTGTTATTCAATCATTAATGTAGCTCTTAATATCCTCTTTCAGTATTTATTTATATATGTATTGTCATATATGGTTTTTTAGTGATTCTGTATTTGATTCTCTTTACTACTTGAGTTATTCATTTAACGTATATATGTTATAGATTTTAATAATTGTACTAATTACAAAAAAAAAATAAATGGAGAAATTATTGATTTTCGAGGTTTACTCAGGAAACCACCTAAAAAACTCAGTGTGACCCATATGGTCATACATTTTAAAATACCTACATAAAATAGAGTGTAAAATCGCATAAAATTATATTCTTCGTTAGAAAAAATAGTTAAATTTTATTAAAATTCCTTAAAATTTTTTGTATTTCCCTCATGCGAGCTGCCTCTAGATGTGTAAACGATATTCGCTGTTTCATGTTTTCCACCCGATTAAGTGCGAATAGTATTGTTGGAAACACGGATGATGAATTTGATGCATCGCCGCCACGACTGATATGACATTGACGGCATCTCAACACATTTGTTTTTGCCGTTACACGAACATCATGGCTGGATGTTCTAATGCTGCTTGACATTCATGATCACTTTTGTCCACTGCCTAAGCTCTATACGAGTATAAAGGTTATTTGTTGTTATTGCACGAAAGAGGGGGATAAAGGCTGACTCAAACGGATACTTTGTGCAGTATTATGGATTTCCTTGATCATACCGTACAAAAACTTCCTTTTATGAAATGTGGTCGGTTACCTTTACCATTATTGTATAGTACTATATGTTACTCTTCCTGTTGTCAGTTTCGATATGACGAGAGTGCGTAGAATTTTTCGCAAGCACTCGTACCATACAAAAACAATAACAAGTACTCAATGCGCTTGGTTTTATTTAACCGGCGTTTGCTTGTTGAAGATTAACGCTTTACGCTCGCTTGAATCTCAATCCTCTACAGTTTAGGATTTAAAGTTCGCTTATTTTTTATTTGAAGTATTTATAACAATATGTACACAATATTATATCATCGATTATAGCAATTGTTACTGTTGTTCGGCGATTGTTGCGTTCAAAACGTAATAGGGGTATAAAAGGAAGAGATATTACAATCATGTGCAAATCCACAAGTATCTACACTGTGCGGATATACACAGCGGCGAAATAAACTATTGCAGAATTGGTTTGGTTGTATTATCATAAGAATGTGAATGTACAATGTTCATAGTTGGTTTTTGTTCTGAAACAACTTGAAGAAACGAAAAAAATTGGAAATAAAATGGGCAGCTCAGGATATAATAGTTTCGTTCTAATGGTTGTTTGAGCACCTAAAACTAATCGATATGAATATTAGGGTGATTCAAAATATTTTTTTTTTCATCATTCATATAAATTTTTTTTCATTGAGTTATAAAATTTAGGAAATAAAAAAAAAAATAATCCAACTTTAACTGTTAATATCTTTTAAACGTTTGGGTTTACGAAAAAATCTTAATGGACCTTTTTTGTACAGCACTCAATTTCCTACAAAATCTAAGGAACAAGGTATTTTTTCAAGTAGTTGGAAGCGAGATATAAATTTTTCTATCTGATAATAAGAAAAAATAGAAAACTGTATGTAGGAGGACCTTCCCGTTACAATTAAAAAGTCATGTTTGGATAGGCTTTCTTAGAGGTGTCTAGGAACCTATTTTTCCGAGTACCAAACGAAAAAAAAAATGTTTTTTTGAATCAACCTAATGGATATACATATGTATATATATTATTCATAAATATCAAACTCATCCCTAGCATGAATATATCCATATAGTACTTTTCAGCTGATTTTTAATGTCAAATATACATATATATGTATGTACATCAGCCTGGGAGACTTTTTAGGGAAAGTGAGTAAAATTTTTCTACGAATAATGATCCTAAATCTGTCCATTACTTTTTCCTATACCATATATATTTGTTTTTGTTGTATGTGTTTAACAATTTGATGTTAAAAGTCAATGATTTCGAACTAGACTTTTAGTTAACATCAGTATATCAAATGATTTGAAATCATCGCTACCATTATGGGATATATGTATACTTATAAAATTGAGTGGAAATGTTTTTTTTAGTATGGATTAAAGCCAAAAGTTAATCAAAGATATTTTCTCAGTGTATAAAGACAATGTTCATAAAAATATGTGTTCTCTATCTGCTTATATGCATCTCATTATGAAACTCTAGGCACAATGTGTGCACCACTAAAACCATATGTACAGGAGGGTTGTTACAAAGGTCATATTCATCCAATACATATGCATATACGGTATGTACCCTACGCGAGCGTGTAAGCTTTGATAAGTTATTTCGGCTTTGTTTGTTGAATTCAAAATCATTGTCGACAGTTGTCTAAGCGCACTTATACTTAAATGAGTTTTAATTTCCATGACTGGATTTTTATTAGCGATTGGGCACAGTTTAGTATTGGCGCTGTTAGCTGCTGCAGCAGTTGGTCGCAAATCCCAGCAATAAAATATTGTTTTTGTAATTGTTTGCATTCTTCTTTTAAGTTGATGATGGTTGTCATAATCTGCCACATTTTACGTTCCCAACTCAAGTGCCTCCCTCTGCAACTGCACTCACACCTCTGTGATGAGCTGTGATTGAGGCGGTCGAAAGTGGCTGCCAACGCGTTATGTGGTTCGATTTGTTTCCACTATTCAGCTGCTATATCTTTTGATAGCGAGCTCCTGAGCTGGTTATTTAAGTTTCTTTAAGATCTGCCCACGCGCATTGTTATTAGCAATTCAAAATTATGTACATGCAGACACATGCCCAGGACTACTTTTACTCACCTCCGTAACGAACGTACCTTTATGTAAAAACAAGAAAAAACGTTAACTTCGGTTATACCGAAGCTAGAATACCCTTCACCAATAAAAAAGTCTGCATACAAGAACATGTTTCGCTCGGTCAGTTTGTATGGAAGCTGATATCCGACATATTGCACTGTTGCCTTGGAGAATAACCTATTCCAAATTTCGTGACGGTATCTTGGCAAACAGAAACGTTTTCCTTACAAGACCTTGATCTTGATCGATCAGTTTGTTTGGCAACAATATGCTATATTGGTCCGTTTGCCTTCAAGAAAAATCTATTATATAGAGACGGCGATGGCTAAATGGACTCACCCCGATTATTTATATATACAATTTATAGGGTCTCTGATGTTTCCTTCTGGGTGTTACAAACTTCTTGTTAGACTTAATATAATCTGTTCAAGGTATAGTTATTAGTTAAGCTTGTATGTATGCGGATGTTTATACATACACGTATATGTATGTATGTACAGTCATGTATACCGAATGACGCCACTCAAAATTATCATCTTTATGATCATAAAATTCTATTGAGCGTCTCTGCTGCGACCGTCACATGTAAAATGTAATTCGAACGTAGTTATTTTTTTATAGCTACCTTCTAAAGAGCTCCGCCCTTCCAATTCTCGATTTCCGTCGCATGATATTACTCGTTTTTCTTATAGTTTATTTGTAACAATTCGCGTGATAATTGAGGTGTGTCTGCGCTGCTCCTTCAGTATTGCCGGTGCTTATTTAGATACATAGATACATACATATACATATGTATGATAAATAAATAAAGAGCAATTGGTGCTTCCAGTCAATTAAAGAAAGTGAGTACCTCTTATATTTTCCACTACGTTCAGATCCTACATATTCTGTGAAACACTCTCTCATACTCATGTGCATGAATAGATGTAAATAGTTAAGAATCATGCCAGCCAGACATTGTGGCACCAGAAGTATTTGCATTTGTGACGTTTGTGTCTTGAGTCTTTCTTCTTGGTATTTGCTTGCCTCCTTAGGTGTTTGCGTTTGCTTGTGTTGGAGTTTTCGGCGTCTTCGTGTTTTGGAATTCTATTCTTAATCGCAGATATTTCTGTTAATGAAGCAATTTCAGTTGATGACTGAACATGAATTTTTCGCTGTTGCCGACAAGAGTACATAATCGCACGAATTTATATTTACAATGATAGATATATGTATATGTATGTTACAATGTATAGAAATATACGTGTGTGTGCACGACAGAAGCATCTCTGCTTCTAAATAAATTTCTGCAAGCAAAGGCAAACAACTATTTAAAGGATTGATTATTCAAGACCTAATTTTTGCTGTTATCATAAATTTTATAAATCAAGGAAATAAGCGGGAAGAAATTTATTTAGTGCGAAAAATTATAGGAATCCATGTTCCTAAAACTAATAAAAGCAAACTTTCAGGCTAATGTTCCAAGTTCTAATGACGGTCTGATTCACGAACACAGATTTTTATTCGGACAATCCCTCTTAATTTCGCAAAACTCTCAACACTATTTGGAGAATGCTTTCTGTTACCACTGCAATATTTGCATAACTTAGCCAAACATGGTTAAGGACCTTCCCAACTGCCTTCAGCGTGTGTCCTGAGTGTAAAACTGCAACTATATGAGTTCAAGTAATGTCGGAGCCAAAATGTCAATCTATACAACATATTTGGATCTCATAAAATTCCACATATTTACAAGACGTGCTAACTGCTTTAAAATATCAGAAACTTTTGAAACAATGTAAAAATTCATAACTGTGAATACACAAACATTAGAAGACATTTTTAAGTAATATAAGGTTAGGAATGTGATGACAGATGGATTGAAATAAAAATATGATACAAAATCAATTATCGGCGGCCAAATGTATGAATTTCGAGAATTAAATAAATCAAAATTCAAAATAAAAATAACATTCAAATGAAAACTCAAAGAATTGAACGAAGAGCTGAATTTTCATTCATGCCAAAGAGGTCACTGTTTCGCTTCCACTGTACTTTTACACACATACATACATATGTATATAAATTTTAAACTCTACTTATGTGTGTTAGTTGTCAGTATCCTTTATAATTCATTGACGTTGACTGTACGATTTGGTGCGGGCGGCAGTTGGCCGGGTACATAGATCTTGAACATGATTTACAAAGGCCAAAAGTAGCAGTCAGCATTAGAATGAATGGAATAAATAAGATGGAAAGAATGTGCAAGGAGAAATTCTATACATATGTATATATGTATGTATTTTTGAATACAAATATGGGTTACGGCTCAGGTGATTGCTAAGAGCAAACTATTGTATATAATGGAAATGAATAAATGGACAATGACAGCGAGAGCCCTTGCCGATCGTTGGCGACAGGCTGTCTGGCAGTATCGCTGGCAGCCGTTTTACTTTGTATCCGCTCGGCATGATGTCTGGATCACCCTATGCACAATGCCCTTATATACAGACTCAAGCATACACACTTACGCACATCTACATATATGCTTAAATGAGTTTGTTTCAAACCATGATACTTCACATTTCTAACTTGAATTCTATTCTGGACGATCATTTCATTGCGTATTGGATGTATTTTGTATTTTTTCCTTTTGCTACATAATGAACGAAATCTCATTGATGGTCACGTCTCCGTTCTAAATCTGCTAATAATGTTTTGTTCCCTCTGGTCTTGAGTTTCTGTACAAATCGAATGACATTTGGACTGTATAAACGGAAAATCATTTTATTATTTTCGATAACACGCACACATGTGCATATGTTTCTTCGTATCTCGTCGGTAATAAAAGTGAGAATTTGGCTATTCTTGTTTGAAATAAATAGGATTTCATGGTCTATGCGCAATATAAAGTTACTAATTTATAACTACAAACCTATTCCGAATGTACTTAAGTGTACTGAAAACATGCGCACATACACGTATAAACTTGGAAGTACATATACATACATATACATATATGTATATATTTATATATGTATATATATGTGTTAACATTTACTTATAAATTTTTTAATCATTTAATACAGCCGTTCCATTGAAATGAAAGCGTATTTTCTTAATTTTTTGTTGTACAAAATTAATTTTTTTGTAAAAACAAAACGTCATACCAATCAGTTAATTTATAACTACCATACGCAACATGTGTCATCTTGTTTAAACTTATTTCCGTCAGAAATATGAATAAAAAATAACGGTAATAATTTTTATTTATCATAAAACAAAAATATTAGTTACTCGTAGCAGTTACTATTGACCCTAAACTTAGTGGTATATTGATACCCTGATTTTGGAAGCAAAGGTGTTCTTAGTTTTGTTAAACGCTGAGGTAGATCCGTGTATTCTATATTCGGGAGCTGTGGTATGGAACCCTAGTTACCTAGTCCATTCTTACAAGTTAGAGTCTGTTTAAAAAAAATTTACTTTTTGCCTTAAAACATTTCCGAGGGGATTCCGGGTTAAGTGTTTTCCTATACTTTAGTCGCTTACTACTATAAATCTACTTAAATTTACTAGCTATAAAGTAGATTTTTCAATAACTACGGTAACGTGTCAAGGAAAATGTTGATCAATTCTTACATCGTAATCTATAAATGCTGGGTGTTCTGAATTTGCTATTAAATATTAAAGTAATATCTACGTCGCGAAAACAGAAATGTAAAAGTATAAGATATCTGTTGCTAATTGGGTTTTCATTGAAAGTTGGTTAACTTTTATGAAAGTGTTAAATCCCTAATAATAATAATAATAATAGATGAAGCCTTATTTCAAAACAACTACATAACTTATAACAATTTTGAAGATATGGCGCACCAGGCAGTCCTCTCTATGTGTGCGCATATCTACACAGCTAACGAGTCGGCCACACTGGTGTACATATGTATTATATGTAGACGAGCCAGACAGCCTGTCGCCAGCAATGAAAGCAGGTACAAAAGATATAAATGCTGAATTGTCTGCCAGAAACCAAATCTCATCTGTAAACTGAAAACTATGCCGAACACAGCGAGGATCACAAACTAATAAGCCAAAGACAATGTGTGTTCTTTTCGACTTATAGGTAAACCGGCTAAGAATTCTGCAATTGTCATATGACTTCTACACGTTGCTGGCTATCTTGGCCGTCGATGCTCGATTCTTTATTGGGAAATTCCCCGCACACAGGTACACCATAGTAGGTGCAGCGCAAAGTAAAAACAATTGGCTCTGGACGTACAGTCAGCTCGCACTTGTATATGAATACTCCTGGCATACTTACTATTTATCCACAGCAGGACTCTGGATTGTGGATAGACAATGACAATTGATTTTTACTTAAATATGTATTCAGAAGCATATACAATGTATTTATATGTTTATATAAGTAGGTTGTTGTTGGCTTTTGTGTATTTTATTCATAGATTTATTTGTTGTATTATACTTTTCTCTTGTTTGTTGTGAGCCAATTCAAATCTCAAAGAAGCTAAGAATGAGTTGAAATACAACTTTTGTAAAACTATGTAATTTGGTGGGAAATAACAAAAAGATTTAATAAGCATTCGTGTTGGTAAATGCCCAGTAGGAAAATGTGCAGTATTTGGCCGAACAAAAGCGTACTCTTACAACATGTTGTCACTGAGTATAAGAGCTTGTTTGTATTTAAAAAAATTAGCGATTTAGATGTAGAGCTATATCTTATATATAAATTATCAGAATGAAGACATGAGCTTATTTCGGAGTGACTGTCTCTCTGTCCGTCCGTCCGTCCACGCAAGCGATAACTTGGGTAAAAATTTAAATATATGGATGAAACGTGGTACATGCGTGTTTTGGAACCTAAGGACGGTTGATATTGCAGATGAGTGGAATCCGACCAACGTCACACCCGGAAAACGCAACAAATCGCAAACATTTAAAAAGCCAAAATTAAGCTCCACAATACGATAAAAGACTGCTATTTCGTAATACCGATCCTATTAAAAAGGGGGGATTTTAAAAATTAAAAAGTGGGCGCCCTCTAATAGATTTGATGTATGTACATATCTCCTAAACCACTAAGCTAAATCAACCAAATTTAGGACCAATCTTTTCATGTTGAAAAATAAAATAATTGCGATAAAGACACAAAATTTTGCTGCCGAGGTGATGCCAAAAAGCTTTATTCCTATGCTCACGGGATTAAAATTGTAAAATTGGCGTCGCACGGACCCATATCATGGAAAACTCCATTAATTTCAACATCATTTGGCATATAATAGTATCCGATTATTCTGACATTACATTGACATTACGTATAATACACCGCGAAAATAGGCAAAGAAAGACAACCACGCCTTCTTCTTTTTTACTGGTGTAGACATCGCTTACGCGATCGTAACGCCAATTGGATATTCCAAACGTAGCCAGGTCCTTCTTCACTTGATCTTTCCAACGGAGTGGAGGTCTTCCTCTTCTTCTGCTTCCCCCGGTGGTTACTACGTCGAATACTTTCAGAGCTGGAGGTCCATACGTACGTCATGACATAGCCAGCGCAGCCGCTGCTTCTTAATTCGCTGAACTATGACAATGTAGTCATATAGCTCATCGTTTCATCGAATGCAATTCGGTGTGGCGAATCTTTCGCAGAATCGTTCTCTCGAAAAATCGTAACGTCGACTCATCAGATGTTGTCATCGTCCATACCTCTGCACAATATAGCAGGATGGGAATAATGAGAGACTTATAGAGTTCGACAGAGGACTTTACTTCTCAATTGCCTACTCAGTCCAAAGTAGCACCTGCTGGCAAGAGTTACTCTGCGTTGGATTTCGAGACTGACATTGTTGTTGCTGTTAATGCTGGTTCCAAGATGAAGAATATCTGGTCGGTTCTTGATTTTCCAGATCTAAAGTCACACTGATAGGCTCCAATCAGCTTTTTGACGGTGGGCTTTATTTTTTCACACAGTAGGCTCAATAGACCCATATATGCTACGCTGAGCATGATTATCCTACGGTAGTTGGCGCAGATTATGGGGTCTGCCTTTTTGTAGAGCACACTTAAATTTCAATCGTTGGGCATGCTTTCGTCCGACCATATTTTACAAAGAAGCTGATGAATGCTCCTTATCAGTTCTTCGCCGCCGTGTTTGAATAGCTCCAAACACAAGTTGCATGAGGTGGTTCGAACAAAAGTGAATTTTTAGAAAACATCTTCGATATTAAATACATAAAATTTAGTAACTAGAAGCCACGCAAATTCTGAAGTTCAAAATTCTCACAATACGGGTTTTGAGCAAATTGATAGTCGATTTATAAGACATCTTATTAAAAGCCATAGAAAAAACTCATTTTCGCCCTATATCTAGTACACTTTTGACACAATTTGCAGGAATTTTTGCCCGAATTGGAGTTTTTTAATACCATTTTTGAAAATTTGGAGAAATAAAAGTATTTGTTACATTCAAAGCATAGGGTAACTGTGAGAGTGACACGTCGCTAGACAAAGCTAGAAAAGTGCATCTTTAAGTTCTATCACTATTTTTAAGAAAGATATAAGCCAAAAGATATAAGACAAATTCAAAGACTGAAGAGTATTCGAGTAAAAATTAATATTTTTCATTGTTATTCAGATTATTATATTGTGAGTGTACAACTCTTTATCTTTAAAATTTGTTGAAGTATTTTTCTGTATATAAAAAAATAGCAAAGATCGTTTTGCCGCCCCCAAGACGTTACTTCCACACCGAGTTTGCACTCCTTTATATGGCCACTGCAGTAAATGCCATAAGGACCAACTCGCATCAGTTCTTGTCCCGTCAATCGCATTTCTTGGACGACGATGAAGCCAGCCTTCACTCTAACGAAGACGTCAACCAGCTGGGCAGCGGGACCTTCCCAATTAAGGGGCCGGACATTCCAGGTGCATGCCCTTATATCGTAGTCCTTATTTCGTTTGCCATGGTCGCCAACAAAAGGGGGTCTCTCATCCTCTCATCCGAGGCGGTTTTCGATTTTTCATTGGTAGTGTTTTTTACGTGGAGGGTCCCAAACCCAGCGCACAACCCTGTGGAGGGGATGCTTCGCCTTCTCATTTTAGCTCGCCTTCATGAGCCATATGTAAAAAATCGTTTCTCGCCACCCCCAAGTAAATGGCAATCAGGGAACTTTCCTCATTTGCGTGAACTTCTACACATCACTCTTCCAATTTAGGATTTATGATCCTTTGCGCGTTGGCCACGGCGAATATCACATTCGATGGAACGATGAGCTGTATGAGATATACGACGACATTGACATACTTGCAGTTCAGCGAATTTAGAAGCAGCGGCTGCGCTGGCTAGGTCATTTCGTACGTATGGACGGTGTCTACGCTACTAAAGAAGAAGAAGAATTGCTATTCGAACCTTATCATAGTCGGGCAATGGAACATCTATTTCAGCGTCATCGATTTGGGAATCGGTTTCGGCATCACTAGATGTTACACTTTCAGCGTTCAGCAGGCTGGAGTTGTTTCCTTCATAACTTCAGTATGCTCTGAACGTCACCACTTTGGACCAAATAGAATTTAAGTATACTTTTCTAAAAATTACGCAAATTAGTATAGATATACTATATAGGAAAAATAAATTCGGTTAGTTAAGCAACTTATTCTCCAAGGTTAACCTACCACGTTCTATTGCCATCATGCCTACATAAGTTCTTTGGATTTACCTGACATGTCTTGCAAATTGAAAGATTCCAACAGATGTTCAAATATACAAATCCATCCATACCGAACATATTGAATTACTCTTGCAGCTTTGCAATCCTTTAGCACAAAAATCTTTTCGCGCACAAAATCAATCGCAATTTACTATTTATGTCCTTCATGCAAAACCATACGAGAATTTAACATTTTGCGAAAAATAATATCAAAATTAAAAATTTATTGTTCGCAATGCAAAAACGGAAAAAATTAAATAGGAAATCGAACAAAGGTCACAATAACGAGCTCAATCCCATATTCCTTTGTTCCGGATCAACCATTTTCGTAAATAAAAAATTATTAGAACTTTCCTTTTGGCAATAATTGTCTCACCTGTGTGACTTCTGCACCCTAGTATATCACAAGTATTGAACTCATTTCAACATTTTGAATTTTGTTCTGTGACATCAGAGGATCGGGTGCAATGATGTTCTCTTCAAATTTCAAAATTCCTTCAAACTAATCTTCGAATGAACCTTTGCCATTATTTAGTGCTGCGTATTTCAATTAAACAATGTGACAATCTCTTGCCTTCACCCATTTGTGTCCCCTTTGTGTCAACCCTTTCTTGCTATCACTCTATGGGTCAGAGTTCGATCGTTCGCTCTTTAATTGTACGTATGTATGTATGTATGTATGTATGTATATTTTGATATTGACGACACTTTTGTTGTGACCCTTTTCGTTTATGTCTGCTTGCATTTGCAGAAAGGTTCATTGGGATCAAGAAAATTCGCAAGCATGTAATTGTCTGAAATTTAATGTTGCTCTCAATTGCGAATTTTTCGCGCCATTCACTGCGAATAAAGTTTCATTAAAAAACCAAATATTCTCCAGATGTTTAAGTAAATCAAAATTTTTCTTGTACTCATGAATTTGTTGCCATGTGCGTTTATATCGGTAGAACTTACCTATATTAATAGAAAACAGACTGAATTGAAAACTAATTGTAATTTATTGAAAAAGTGAAGATTAATTGCGTTATTTCTCCTAAGACCTTATAACTGAATATCCACTGATATGAGTACGAGTTAAAATATTTGGTTTTTAATAAACATTTTCTCTAGAATACGCATTTTCAAGTTATCTTTCTATGCCCAGGGCTTCTTTATGTCTCTGGCGGCGACTAAAGTTTATTTTAATAATTTAATTTTCTGTTGTTTTACTGGCATGAATCATGTCAAAAAACAAAAAAAGTAAGGAAGAGTATTCTCGCAATTTGCAAAGACAAGAAAGGCACCTTCAGGAGTTTGGCAAAACTTTATACTCAACAAGACAAATACATTCAGGTGTTGGCATTACTAGGAAATGTAGCGAAAGATATTTAACCTCATGGTTCGGCGAAATCGTGAATGGATTACAAGCAATTTTATCCCTCTCTGGGTTTCGTTAAGGTAACACGTTAATCGAAAAGTATGATTATTATACTCTCGCAACAAAGTTGCTAAAGAGAGTATTATGGTTTTGTTCACATAACGGTTATTTGTAAGTCCTAAAACTAAAAGAGTCAGATATAGGATTATGTATACTAAAGTGATCAGGGTGACGAGTAGAGTTGAAATCCGGATGTCTGTCTGTCCGTCCGTCCGTCTGTCCGTCACTAAACACTAAAATTTACTGAAGAAATGGCAGAAGAAAGCTGCACCCAGGCTTTTTTTAATAATTGAAAATGGGCGTGGCGTCGCCCACTTATGGACCAAAAACCATATCTCAGGAACTACTAGACCGATTTCAATGAAATTCGGTATATAATATTTTCTTAACATTCTGATGACATGTAAGAAATATGGGTGAAATCGGTTCACAACTACGCCTTCTTCCAATACAACGCTATTTTGAATTCCATCTGATGCCTTCTCTGTATAATAGTATATACATTAGGAACCAATGATGATAGCGGAATAAAACTTTACACAAAAACGGTATTTAAAAAATATGTAAATGACGTATAATGAAATCTCGATTATCACTTTATCATGCGAGAGTAAAAAATGTTCGGTAACACCCGAACTTAGCCCTTCCTTACTTGTTTTTACTTTGCTTCAAACTGGGCCTCAGTTTCGGCGATTATCTCCTCATTCGACGAAAATTTCTTCCCAACATTTGTTACTTTGATTTGTTACTTCAGATACCACCACCAATCGATATGAAAGTCGGAAAAATGTTCAAAAATTCTGATATTGGTTAGATATAGAAGGAATAGGTAAAGTTTTCATACGATTATAACCATTTTAGGCACAAAGATGCACTCTTATTCGTAAAACACGCTCTCTCTTTTTATACTCTCGCAACAATGTTGCTAACGAGAGTATTATAGTTTTGTTCACATAACGGTTGTTTGTAAGTCCTAAAACTAAAAGAGTCAGATATAGGGTTATATATACCAAAGTGATCAGGGCGACGAGTAGAGTCGAAATCCGGATGTCTCCGTCTGTCCGTCCGTCCGTCTGTCCGTCCGTCCGTGCAAGCTGTAACTTGAGTAAAAATTGAAATATCATGATGAAACTTGGTACACGTATTCCTTGGCTCCATAAGAAGGTTAAGTTCGAAGATGGGCAAAATCGGTCCACTGCCACGCCCACAAAATGGCGGAAACCGAAAACCTATAAAGTGACATAACTAAGCCATAAATAAAGATATTAAAGTGAAATTTGGCACAAAGGATCGCATTAGGGAGGGGCATATTTGGACGAAATTGTTTTGGAAAAGTGGGCGTGGCCCCGCCCCCTACTAAGTTTTTTGTACATATCTCGGAAACTACTATAGCTATGTCTACCAAACTCTACAGAGTCGTTTTCTTCAAGCATTTCCATATACAGTTCAAAAATGGAAGAAATCGGATAATAACCACGCCCACCTCCCATAGAAAGGTTATGTTCAAAATCACTAAAAGTGCGTTAACCGACTAACAAAAAACGTCAGAAACACTAAATTTTACGGAAGAAGTGGCAGAAAATGGGCGTGGCGCCGCCCACTTATGGACCAAGAACCATATCTCAGGAGCTACTAGACCGATTTCAATGAAATTCGGTATATAATATTTTCTTAACACCCTGATGACATGTACGAAATATGGGTGAAATCGGTTCGCAACCACGCCTTCTTCCAATATAACGCTATTTTGAATTCCATCTGATGCCTTTTCTGTATAATACGAGTATATACATTAGGAACCAATGATGATAGCGGAATAAAACTTTACACAAATACGGTATGTGAAAAATATGTAAATGACGGATAATGAAATCTCGATTATCACTTTATCATGCGAGAGTATAAAATGTTCGGTGACACCCGAACTTAGCCCTTCCTTACTTGTTCATTTTTATATTGGTGCTTAGGTATACCATTATCGAAAAATAATTATCTCCGAGTTTCAATTATATATTTCACACATTAACCGATATTTTCACTAAAAGATCAGCTGAAAGCATCAGGGTTCTCATATTCGGTACCTTAGGGCTACAACAGTTTCGGTTCGATTTGGAAAAGTTTTGGTCATAGATGGTAACATTCGAAGACATTATTGATGCAAAGTTGTTTTCCATTATTTGAATTTGTGCTTTATTTGTATGTGAAAGAGTCAGAAGAAATTTCAAAAATGTGTTATATGGGAAGTAGGTATGGTTGTAG